>NC_044250.1:951841-1014615 GCF_003957555.1 Calypte anna | reverse complement strand
GGGCAGNCACCTCCATCCCCCTGCTCCCCGAGCTCTGGGGATTTTCAGGGATTTCTCATCCCGGGTGGGGAATTTTGAGGGTGCTGATGGTGGCTGCCTCCCGGCTGCAGGTCCGAGGAGGAGGAAGAGGAGGAGAAGAGGAAGGAGAGGAGCCCACGGGACACTTCTCCCCCCACCACGGATGGAGCAGAGCCGGTCAGTCCCTCAGTTTAGTTTTCCCTCCTCCTCCTGGCACCACAAAACGTGTCCCTGCATGTCCCACCACCTCCTGGCTGGCACCCCGTGACCGTCACCTTCACCCTGGCATGCTGATGGCTCCCTGCACCCCTCCTCACCCTTCCCTCTGGTCCCTGCTTTGTGTTGAATAAATGTTGAATCACCCCCCACCCCCCAAAAAAAGGCCCCCCTGCTGGCACCCATGGGTGGCTCCGGGATGGGGACAGTGGCCACAGCTGGAGGAGCTGCCCTAGGGTGGGCAGATCAGGGCCACCGTCCTCTGCTGTGCGTGAGGCCACCCGTGTCCCCAGAGGAACCTGTGGGACACCCAGCTGTCTGAGCACGCCAGGAGGTGCCACGGACACACATGTGGCAGTGGCTCTTGAGGTGTCATCGTCACTTGGACGTCATCACCCCAAGGGGCATTGTCACCCCAAGGGACATTGTGGCTGCATGGGACTTGGGAATCTTGCAAGATTTGTCACCCTGTGGAGCTCTGTCACCCAGTGGGGCATCATCACCCTATGGAGCATTGTCACCCCTTGGGGTATTGTCATCCTGCAAGAAGACATTGTCACCCCAAGGGACATCATCACCCCATGGGGCACTGTCACCCTCCCAGACATCATCACCCTGTGGAGCATCACCACCCCAGTGGCATTGTCACCCTCCAGGACATCATTGTCACCCTATAACCCTGTCACCCTTCAGGACATCATCACCCCCAGGGCATTGCCACCCTGGAGACATTGTCACCCCACATGCCAGCCACCCTCTGCTCACTGCCAACCTCTGCTGCTTCTGCCTGCTTGGGGACAGTCATCTGCTGGCTTCTTGGGGACACAGGCTTCTTCTGGCTTCTTGGGGTCTGCTTGGGGACAGAGGCATCTTCTGGCTACTTGGGGACATAGCCAAAGTCACCTGCTTGGGGACAGGACCCTTCTGTCTGCTTGGGAACACGGGCATCTGCTGGCTTCTTGGGGACAGGGTCCATCTGTGTGTTTGGTTACATGACCACTGTCACCTGCTTGGGGATAGTGTCCCCTCTGCCTGCTTGGGGACATGGACATCTGGCTTCTTGATGACAAGTTCTTTTCTGTCTGCTTGGGGACAAGGTCCTCCTCTGCCTGCCTGGGGACAGGGCCATCTGCCAGCTTCTTGGGGACACAGGCATCTGCTGGCTTCTTGGGGACAGAGTCCACTTATCTGCTTGGTTACAAGACCACTGTCACCTGCTTGGGGACAGGTTCCTCTCTGTCTGCTTAGGGACATGGGCATCTTCTGGCTCCTTGGGGACAGGGTCCCCTCTGCATGCTTGGGGACATGGCCACTGTCACCTGCTTGGGGACATGGACATCTGGCTTCTTGATGACAAGGACCTTTCTGTCTGCTTGGGGACAGGGCCATCTGCCAGCTCTTTGGGGACAGGGTCCCCTCTGCCTGCTTGGGGACACGGTCATCTGCTGGCTTCTTGGGGACAGGGGCCATCTATCTGCTTGGTTACAAGACCACTGTCACCTGCTTGGGGACAGGGTCCCCTCTGTCTGCTTAGGGACATGGGCATCTGCTGGCTTCTTGGGGACAGGGTCCCCTCTGCATGCTTGGGGACACGGGCATCTTCTGGCTCCTTGGGGACAGGGTCCTCTCTGCATGCTTGGGGACACGGGCATCTTCTGGCTCCTTGGGGACAAGGTCCTTTCTCTGCTTGCTCGGCCACTGTCACCTGCTTTGGGACAAGACCCCCCCTCTATCTCCTTGGGGACACGGCCACTGTCACCTGCTCGGGCACAGACCATTTCCCGCCTGCTTGGGGACAATGTCACCTCCCGGCTGCCAGCATCCCACCCGCGGGGGTGTCACCAGAGGATGGGAGGAGCTCAGGAGGTGGCTTCGGTGGTGACAGGGGGGGTGTAACGGGGCCGTTGCTTTGCGGCAGCTGACCCGGACCTCGGGGGAGGAGGAGGAGGCGGTGCCGGTGCCACCCAGCCCGCGGCCACCGCGACAGGAACCCGAGGAGGTGGCCACCTTACCGGCCAGGGCCACCAGCGTCCAGCTGGAGGGCTACCTGGGCCGCAAGCATGACCTGGAGGCGGCCACCAAAAGGGCTTCCAACAGGTAGGTGTGGCTCTGGGGGGAGGTGACAGGGGCAGGGACAAGGTGACAGGGGGCAGATGATGGGGCAGGTGACAGGGGGTAGGTGATAGGGGGCAAGTGACAGGGAGGGTGACAGGGGGAAGGTGACAGGGGGAGGGTGACAGGGGAATGGTGACAAGGAGGGTGACAGTGTGCAGGTGATGGAGGGCAGGTGATGGGGGGCAGGTGACAGGGAGGGTGACAGGGGGAGGGTGACAGGGGGCAGATGGGGGTCACTCCCAACCCCCTCCTTCCCAGGGGGTCACTCCTGTCCCTTTTTATTCCCCAGGGAGGGATCATTCCCACCCCCTTCCTTCCCACCCCCTTCCTTCCCAGGGGGGGGGCTCATTCCCAACCCTGGTTTTGGGCTGGGGGGTTCCCAGCCCCCTGTTTCCTGGAGGGGGGGTCATTCCCACCCTCTTCCTTCCCAGGGGGGATCATGCAGGTGACAGGGGGCAGGTGACAGGGGGCAGGTGGTGGCCTCACGGGGGGGTGGTCCCGGGCACTGAACTGGTGGAGCTGTGGTCTGGGTGGTTGGGGAGGGAGGTGGAGAGGGAAGGGGTTGATGGAAAGAAGTCCTGAGGGCAGTGGGAGAGGGTTTGGGTTGGGGTCTCTTGGACTGGGGAGGGGATGGTGGGACCACTGCTCCCCAACATCTCCAGCAGTGCCCTGGAGGAGGGGACAGAGGGTGGGGACACAGAGCTGGGAGGAGGGGGTGGCCCAGCAGCTGTGCTGCCATCCTGGGAGAGCTGGGGATGGGCTGGAGGGGTTGGGGGGGAGAAGTTGGGGGAGACCTCAGGAGTGAGGAGTCTTCCATCTGGGCAAGGAGAAGCCCAGGGAGCAGCAGAGGTTGGGGAGGGAGGTGGCAGAGGAAAGGGACCTGGGGGACAGCAGGGTGAGCACCAGCAACGTGCCCTGGTGGCATCCTGGGGGGGATTGGGAGGGCAGGAGAGGTTCTGCTCCCCCTCTGCTCTGCCCTGTGAGGCCACAGCTGGGAGAGGAGAAACCTCTGGAGTGGGAGGGAGGGAGCCCTGGTCCAGGCTGTCCGGAGAGGTGGGGGAGGCTCCATCTCTGGAGGCTTCCAACCCCCCTGGACACCATCCTGGGTGGGTGACCCACACTGGACAACCCTGCCCTGGCAGGGGCTTGGACTCCATCACCTTTGGAGGTCCCTTCCAACCCCTCCATCTCTGGAGGCTTCCAGCCCCACCTGGACACCATCCTGGGTGGGTGACCCAACCTGGTAGGGGGGTTGGAATCCATCATCTCCTGATCTCTCCAATCCAACCCCCCCTGGACACCATCCTGGGTGGGTGACCCACACTGAGTGACCCTGCCCTGGCAGGGGCTTGGATTCCATCACCTCTTGAGGTTCTTTTCAACCCTTCCATCTCTGGAGGCTTCCAACCCCCCTGGACACCATCCTGGGTGGATGCCCCACACTGGGTGACCCTGCCCTGGCAGGGAGGTTGAGCTCCATCACCTCTTGAGGTCCCTTCCAACCCACCCTGGACACCATCCTGGGTGGGTGACCCTGCCCTGGCAGGGGGGTTGGGCTCCATCACCTCTCGAGGTCCCTTCCAACCCCTGTGCTGGGGACACTGGTGACAGGTCCTGGAGCACCCGGTACTGTGTCCTGCGTGGGGGGCAGATGGCTTTCTTCAAGGATGCCAAGAGCCGAGCCCTGGGGCTGCCGTGCCACGGGGAGGAGCCCCTGGGGCTGCGGGATGCGCTCTGCGAGGTGGCCGCGGGCTACAAGAAGAAGAAACACGTCTTCAAACTCAGGTACGGCCCGGGGGTGGCCCTGGGGGGACAGCGGGGTGGCCCACGGCGTCACCCGGCCACCTCCCCTCTGTCCTCAGGCTCAGCAATGGCAGCGAGTGGCTCTTCCATGGCAAGGACGAGGTGAGGGCTGTCCCCAAGGCAGGGCTGGGGGACACGAGGGGCTGGGGAGGGAAGAGGATGGGGTTTCACAGGGGACACCGGCGGGGACGTGGTGGGTGAACACCCCCAAAGGGACATTGGGGTCACCAGGGGTGCTGTGAGGACATGGGAGGGAGATGCTGGCACCCAGGGGTGACACAGGGACACAGTGGTGGGGGGGGCTGGTGATTCCCGAGGGACATGGGGTCACCAGAGGTGCCAGGACATGGGGGGGAGTGACCAGAGATGCCCAAGGGGACACGGGGTCATCAGGGGTGCCATGAGGACATGGGGGGTGACCAGAGACACCCAAGGGGACACGGGGTCACCAGGGGTGACATGAGGACATGGGGGGTGACCAGAGATGCCCATGGGGACACGGGGTCACCAGGGGTGCCATGAGGACATAGGGGGTGACCAGAGACACCCAAGGGGACACAGGGTCACCAGGGGTGCCATGAGGAGATGGGGGGTGACCAGACACCCAAGGGGACACAGGGTCATCAGGGGTGACATGAGGACATGGGGGGTGACCAGAGACACCCAAGGGGACACAGGGTCATCAGGGGTGACATGAGGACATGGGGGGTGACCAGAGACACCCAAGGGGACACAGGGTCACCAAGGATGCCATGAGGACATGGGGGGTGACCAGAGATGCCCAAGGGGACATGGGATCATCAGGGGTGCCATGAGGACATGGGAGGTGACCAGAGACACCCAAGGGGACACGGGGTCATCAGGGGTGCCATGAGGACAGGGGGGGTGACCAGAGATGCCCATGGGGACATGGGGTCACCAAGGGTGTCATGAGGACATGGTAGGAAGCTGGTGGTGCCCCCAAGGGGACATGGGGTGACCAGGGGTGTGATGGGGACATATTTTGAGGGGGTGCTGGCACCCAGGTGGGGTGGTGGCACCAGGGGGAGGTTGGGGTGTCCCTGGGGGGTTTGGGGTTTCCATGGGAAGGTTTTGGGGTATCCGTGGGAGGGTTTTGGTGGGGGTGTCCCTGTGTGTGTGTGTGTGTGTCCCCCTCTCGAGGTGACCTGGTGCCCACAGGAGGAGCTGCAGGCCTGGCTGGGGGGGCTCAGCGCCGCCATCGCCGAGTGCCGGGGGGGGGACAGCAAAGCCCAGAGCCTCCCCCTGCCCCTGGGCCCCCCCGCAGCCCCCCTGCCCCGCAAGGACAAGGAGAAACGCTTCAGCTTCTTCCCAAAAAAGAAATAACCCCCCCAGGGAGGGGAGGGGGACACAGGCAGCCCCCTCAACCCCCCACCCCAGCGCGACCGAGACGGACGGATGTGTCACACGTGTGCCCAGCCAGCACACGCGTGTGCCCGCACATACGTGTACAGTGCCCCCCCGTGTGTGCACACGTGTATATATATATACATTTGTATTTATATTTATATATATACAGCCCCCCCTCCCCCTTCCAGGGCACGCACACGCCTGTGTACACGCGTGTCCCGTGTGCACACACGTGTCCTGTGCGCACACACGTCCTGTGCACACGTGTCCCATGCGCACACACGCATCCACACGCGTGCACCCAACGCACACGGGTGTAGTGTGTGGGGGGGTCGGGTCGGGTGGGTGTGGTTGGGGAAAGGGGGGGAGTGGGTGGGATGCAGCCCCCCCCAGGCGTGTCCCAGCATGCACACACGTGTCCCAGCATGCACACGCGTGTCCCTGCACGCAGGTGCACCCCCCCTGCACGCGTGCATGGCCCCCCCACCCCCCCTTCCCCTCCCCAGCACCCATGTGGGGTGGGGAGGGGGATGCTGTGGGTGCTCCCCCTCCCCAAAGCCATAGCCCCCCCACAATGGGTGGGTGCAGAGGGGGGGTCCCTGCAGGGCACCAACCAAAGAGCATCGGCCCACAGGCACGGGGTGGGTGGGTGGGGGGACAATGCACGCCCTCCCCCCCCACCCCTGAGCCTGCACCCACACCCCCACCCCCCCTCCTTGCACCCACAGCCGGGCCGAGCCCCCCCAGGGGGGGTGTGGTGTGAGCAGAGAGAAACTTTGGGGTCAACTTTGGGGTTTTGTTTGTGGTTTGGTTTTTCTAATAAAGATGTGAAAGCCAGATGGGTGCTGAGGGGGGGTCCATGGGGGACCCTAATCCTGGGAAGGGGGGAGTCACAGGGTGTCCTTCTTCTTGGGTGAGCTGGGGGGGGCCACGGGTGCTCCTTCTTCCAGGTGGTTGGGGGTCCCCAAGGTGTCCCATCTTCCAGGTGAGCTGGGGGGTCCGTGGGTGCCCCTATTCCTGGGCAGGTTGGGGGGGTCACAGGGTGCCTCTGCTCCGGGGCAGGTTGGGTATCCATGGGGTGCCACTTCCAGGGAAGTTGAAGGTCCATGGGGTGCCCCTTCTCCTGGCCAGGCTGGGTCTCCAGGGAATGTCCCTTCTTCCAGGTAGGTTGGGAATCTATGGGGTGCCCCTTCTTCCAGGTAAGTTGGGGGTCTGTTGGGTGCCCCTTCTCCTGGCCAGGTTGTAAGTCCATTGGGTGCTCCTTCTCCCAAGCAGCTTGGGTCTCCATGAGATGTCCCTTCTTCCAGGTAGGTTGGGTGTCTGTAGGGTGCCCCTTCTTCCAGGTAGTTTGGGAGTCTGTTGGGTGCTCCTCCTGACCAGGTTGGGAGCCCATTGGGTGCTCCTTCTTCCACGTGGGTTGGGGGTCTGTTGGGTGCCCCTTCTGGGCAGGTTGGGAGTCCATGGGGTGCCCCTTCTTCCAGGTAAGTTAGGAGTCTGTTGGGTGCTCCTCCAGACCAGGTTGGGAGCCCATTGGGTGCTCCTTCTTCCACATGGGTTGGGAGTCTGTTGAGTTCCCCTTCTGGGCAGGTTGAGAGTCCATTGGGTGCCCCTTCTCCTGGCCAGGTTGTGAGTCCATGGGGTGCTCCTTCTCCCAAGTACCCTGGGTCTCCACGGGCTGTCCACGAGGTGCTCCTAGGGGACAAGGCTGGGGGGGGGGGTCTAGAGGATGCCCCTTCCCCACGGGTCACCCCTGCACCCCCTGTCCCCCCCTAGCTGGCAGCATCCAGGCTCTGAAACTTCTGCCGGAGGTCCCTGACGAGGCCGTGCCGGGGGGGCTGTGGGGACAGGGGTCCCTCTGGGGGCGGGGGGCAGCGCTGCCGGTACTCCTCGGATGCCTGGTAGGCTTTGCAGCGTTCCACCACGGCCTTCAGGCAGATCTTCTCCCGGGTGGTGGGCGAGCGGATCTGAACGTAGGTTTGGGGTTCGGGGGTCACCGGCAACCTCTCCAGAACCACCACCCTCTGCCCGGCACCCAGGGGGGCTTCGGCCGCCACCCAGAGGGTCCCCTCGCTGCCGTGCCGTGCCGGGGGGGTGCCGGCCCCTCCCGTGGTTTCGGCGCTCCGGCTCCGCCCGCTGCCCCGTTCCTTCTGGGAGGGGCGACCGTCCCGGGACGGTCCTTCGGGGGCCGACCGGCTCCGGGTCACCGCCGGTGGCCTCGGGCCGCCAAACCGGGCTCGGAGCTCCCGGACGTCGGGCCAGGTGAAGGGTTCGGGGCTGGGAGGGCTGCGTGGGGCGGGGGATGCTGCCAGCCCCCCGTCCGGTGGCAGGGTCACCGCGGGGGGGGTGGTGGCGGTGGCAGTGGCGGTGACACAGGGGTCGGGGACCTCCAGGGGGGGTGGCGGTGACCGACGGGTGCCGGCGCGGCGACTCTTGATGCGGAGGCTGTACTGGCGGGCCAGCTGGTACACCTTGGTGCTGCAGGGGGGCGGGGGGGTCAGCAGCACCCCCGGGGGTGGCCCCGCTGATGGTGGTGACCCTGCTGATGGTGGTGACCCCACTGGTGGTGGCGGTGACCCCACTGGTGGTGGTGGTGACCCCACTGGTGGTTGTGGCCCCAAATCCTCATCCTCCAGGATGAGGAGGGGCTCGGGGGGCTGCAGCCCGTTCTCCCGGCAGGGTTCCTCCTCCGGGGATGCTTCGGGCCCCCCGTGGGGTGGCCGTGGGGTGGGCTGGGGGCCGGTGGGGGGCCGGGGCAGCCCGTTGAGGCGGCAGATGTTGCTCCTGACCAAGCCCTTGGGGATGAAGCTGAGGCTCTCCCGGCGGCGGACGCTGAAGGCGGCGTCGCGGTGCTCGGCGTGGCCGTAGTAGCTTCTGATCTTCTCCAGCAGCAAACGGTCCCGGTTGGAGAGCAGGGATTCCCGACGGGTTCCGGCCACCGGTTCGGGGGAAGGGACGGAGCTTCGGGACCCTTCCCCTCCGGTATCCCCCGGGGGTCCCGCCCCGTCCAGGCTGAGGGCGCTGCCGCTGCGGCTGCCCGGGGCCAAGGAGCTGCGGCGGGAGAAGGTGCCCCCCCCCCCGAACCTCTGGGCGATGACGCTGGCTTGGTCCAGCACCGAGGGGGGCAAAATGCTGCCCCTCTCTCCTTCATCTTCATCTTCCTCCTCCTCCTCCTCCTCCTCTTCCTCCTCCTCGCTGCTCAGCCCCTGGAATTCCTCCCCACCCCGCTCCGCTTCCCCCTGGCTGCCCCCCGGCCCTGACGAGGAGGGGGTTTGGGGTCCCCCCAACCCCTCGGGGTGCTGGCCGGCATGGGGAGGGCTGGGTGGGTATGGGGTGAGTCCTTGGGGACCCCCCGGGTGGGGCTGGGGGGTGGCACTGACCTTCTCACAGCTCCCTGGGCCCCAGCTGCTGGGGCGCTTGGGACCCCCTGGAACTGGTGGGTGCCCCCCAACCTGAAGGAGGGAAAAGGAGGGGGTTAGGGGGTGCTGGGAGTAATGTGGGGTGCCCCTGGAGGAGTGTGGGGTAGCCTGGAGGAGTGTGGGGTGCTCTGGGAATAATATGGGGTGTCCTATGGGGTCATAGAGGGTGCTCAAGAGTGATCTGGGGTGCCCTAGGAGTAATCTGGGGTGCCCCTGGAGGGGTGTGGGGTACCCTGGGAATGTTACAGGGTGGCCAAGAGTGATGTGGGGTGGTGTAGGAATAATATGGGGTGTCCTAGAACAACATGAGGTGTCCCAGTAGTAATAGGGGGTGCTCTGGAAATAACAGGGGGTGCCCAAGAGTGATGTGGGGTGCCCTAGGAGTAATCTGGGGTGCCCCTGGAGGGGTGTAGGGTACCCTGGAATGTTACAGGGTGCCCAAGAGTAATGTGGGGTGCCCTAGGAACAATATGGGATGCCCAGGAAGAATCTGGGGTGTCTTGGGACCCCCCCACAGTGGGTGCCCCCCCAAGGGGGTGGGTGGGTACCTGCTCCTCCTGAGGTTCCAGCAGCTGCTCCCCAGTCCCTGGCAGCTCCTCCTGGTTCTCCTTGTCCCTTGCTTCCTCCTCCTCCTCCTCCTCCACTGTGTCCCCAGGCTCTGGCCAGGCTCTGGGGTGCTGGGGGGTCCCCTCCATTTCCAGGAGAATCCCCTCACTGCCAGCGTGCTGCTCGGGGGGCAGCACCGGGCTCAGCACCCCCCTGGCAAGCTGCACCCCAAGGGTGGGGGGCACCCCCAGTCCCCTGCACCCCACTCTTACCTTTAGCCCTGCCAGTGGGGAAGAGAAAAGGGGAAATTAGGGGAACACCCCAAAATACTCCCCCAAACCCTCCCACACCCCCTCCCAGTGCTGGTTGCCCACCTTGCTGGCCCAGTTGCCGCAGGATCTGCTTGGCAGGCTCTGCAGGGAGAAGGCAGGCTTGGAAACGAGGTGAGGGTGGCATTGTCCCCATGTCCCCCCACTCGTCCCCAGAGCCCCCTCCCCAAATCCCCCTCCCCCAGGGTCCTCACCCGACTGCCTGCGTCCCGGGGGTCCCTGCACCCGCTCGGGCACCGCCTGCTCCTGCTCCTGGTGCTGGAAGGGTTCTGTGGGGACAAAGCCACCCATCAGGGCTGTCCCTGGGTACCTGCTGACCCCAGGGGGGGTTGGGGACCCCAGGGGGGGGTTGGGGACCCCGGGGGTCTCACCGGATTGGCGTCGGGGCAGGGGCAGGGGCTGGCAGGACCAACTCTTCTTCAGGCGCTCGGGGCTGCAGCGGGGCAGGCGGGGGGGGGTCTGGGGGGACAGGGGTGACACTGGGGGACACCGGGGACATGGGGGGACACTGGGGGACAGGGGGTAACACCAGGGTACACGAGGGGGACAAGGGGTGACACTGGGGAACGCCAAGGGCACAGGGGGGACACTGGGGGACACCAAGGACACAGGGGGGACACTGGGGGTGACACTGGGGGACACCAGGGGCACAGGGGTGACACTGGGTGTTACACTGGGGGACACCAGGGGCACAGGGGGGGGCCTGGGGGAACAGGGGTGATACTGTGGGACACCGGGGGGACAGGGGGTGACACGGGGTAGCACAGGGGGTGACACTGGAAGACAGAGGAGGCACAGGGGGGGACACAGGGGGGACGTGGGGGCACAGGGGATGACACTGGGGGACACTGGGGGTCAGGGGATGACACTGGGGGACACCAGAGGGACAGGGGTGACATTGGGGGACACCAGAGGGACAGAGGAGGGCGAGGTGCTGGTGTCACTCACAGAACAAATCCATCTCCAGGATGGCTTCTTTAGCCTGGGGGGGGAAGGATGGAGAGAGATGGAAAGGGCTGAAGCTGGGGTGCAACCACCCCCTCCCCCTCCTCACTTTGTGGGGGTGGGGGGCACGGTGCCAGCAGGGGGTCTGCGTGTGTGTCCCCAGCTCTGTCCTCACCTTCTGGGGGACAATGGCGTGGTGGTTCTCCAGGATCAGCCTCTTGATGTGGTGGGTCCAGATCCGCTTCTCCTCCACGTTCCTGGCCTGGGGGACACAAAGAATTGGGGTGGGGGGGGTGTTGGGGGGGTTTGGGCAAGGGAAAAGGGAAGAGGGGGGAGGTCCCTTGGGTGCTGTCCCCTGGGTCACCCCACCTGCAGGTTGTGCTGCTGCTTCCCGTGCTTGTAGTGAGCAAGGCTGAAGCAGAGAGAGTCCCGGGTGCTCTCGATCAGCATCAGGGAGGAGCACTGTGGGGAGGGGGGGTCAGCATCACAGCACCCCCAGACACAGACCCAGGACCCCCATCCCCAGCATCCCCAGCCCCTGACACCCCCATCCTTGGGACCCCCATCCCTAGGACCCCCATCCCCAGAACCCCTAATCCCTAGCACCCCATCCATGGGACCTCCAGCCCCAGCACCCCCTGGCACCCCCATCCTTGGGACCCTCATCCCCATCCTTAGCACCCCTATCCTTGGGACCCCCATCCCCTTTCCCTGGCACCCCCCATCCCCAGCACCCCCTGGGACCCCAGACCCCCACCCCTTCCTAGGACCCTGACCCCCATCCCCAGCACCCCCTGTGCCCCCATCCTTGGGACCCCCAAAGCCCCTGGCCCTCCTCCCCAGCACCCACCTGTTCCCCAGCACCCCCTGAGCCCCCCGGACCCCCTGCCCCCCCTCCCCAGCCCCCCGTCCCCAGGACCCACGGGGATGTGGCTCTTGTAGACGTAGTGCTCCCCACGGGGCCTGGTGATGAGGAGGGTTTTGTCAAAGAGGAAGAGCACCCGCTCGTGCCGGACCCGCTGGGCTCGGAACCTCCCCTCCAGCACCAGCTCCCCGTAACTCGTCAGGTCTGGGCCCTTCCAGCCCAGCAGCAGGGATTGGATCTCCTGAACCCCAAAGGGACAGGGGGAGAGTGGCAGTGCCACCCCCACCCTGCTGTCACACCCCACACCCCCCCCAGCCCACTGTGTCACCCACCCCTGGGACCTCCTACCCACCCGTGGCCACCTTCTAACACCCCCTGCCCACCCTGCCACCCCCTGCTACCCCCTGCCCACCCATTGCCCACCCTGCCACCCCCTGCACATCTCTGTCACACCCTGCCCACCCATTGCCCACCCTGCCACCCCCTGCCCACCCCTGCCCACCTCTTGTGACCCGATGCCACCCCCTGCCCACTCCTGTCACCTATACCCACCTCTGCCACCCCATGCCACCTCCTGCCCACCCATTGTCCCCCTCTGCCCCTCCTGCCCATCTCCTGTGACCCAATGCCACCCCCTGCCCACCCTAACACCCCCTGCCCACCTCTGCCACCCCCTGTCCACCTCCTGTGACCCAATGCCACCCCCTGCCCACTCCTGCCACCTATACCCCCCTCTGCCACCCTGTGCCACCTCCTGCCCACCCACTGCCCCCCCTCTGCCACCCCTTCCCACCTCTCCCACCCTCTGCCCACCCCCTGACCACTCCTGCCACCCACACCCACCCACGCCTGCATCCTGTGACCCAATGCCATCTCTTGCCCACCCTCTGCCACCTTCTGACCCCTGCCCTTCCCTGCCCCCCTCTTGTGCCCCACTGTCCCCCCGTGCCACCCCCCCTGACCTGCTGGCGGATGGCGTGCTCGTGTTTGCGTTTCATGTCGTTGATGCACCAGGCCACACAGGTCATGGTGTCGATGGCCTCCAGCACCACCTCGTAGTCCTCCCCTGATTTGTGCTCAAAGTGCTTGGAGATCTCCTGCCCGGGAGGGACAGGGGGACAAAGGGGCTGGGGGATGGCGTGGCTGTGCCAGGGGACACTGCTGTGCCATGGCAGGTGACACAGAAGGGTTATGGAAGGGTGGCTGTGCCATGCCAGGGGACAGTGGCTGTGCCATGACAGCTGCCTCTGCTATGCCAAGTGACACTGCTGTCCCTTGGAAGGATGGCTGTGCCATGCCAGGGGACATGGTTCTACCAGGGAAGGGTGGCCATGCCATGGAGGGGTGGCTGTGCCAGGGAAGGGGACACTGCTGTCCCTTGGAAGGGTGGCTGTGCCATGCCAGGGGACATGGTTCTGCCAGGGAAGGGTGGCCATGCCATGGAAGAGTGGCTGTGCCAGGGAAGGGGACACTGCTGTGCCATGGAAGGGTGGCTGTGCCCTGCCAGGTGACAGTGCAGTGCCAGGGCAGGGGACAGAGCCGTGCCAGGGACCGGTGGCCGTGCCAGTGTCACCCCAGCAGTGCCGGGTGGCAGCAGGGTCTGACCTGGAGCAGGAGGTGGTACTTGAGGACCCTCTGGACAGGTTTCAGCAGGTAAGCCCCCAGGGGCAGGGAGTGCCTCAGCCCCTCCTGGCACTGCCGCAGGAACCGCGCCTGCGCCTTGCTCCGCATGCACTCGGACAGAGCTGCCACCGAGCTGGGCAGGGACCTGTCACACCCCCTGACCACCCTCACACCCCCTGACCACCCCTGACACCCCCTGACACTCCTGTCACACCCCCTGCCCACCCCCTGAAACTCCCCTGCCCATCCCCTGCATACCCTCTGCCACCCCCTGCCCACCCATGCTGACCCCTGTCACCCCTTCTACCCCCTGCTACTCCTGTCACATCCCCTGTCCAACCCTGCCCACCCTCTGTGACCCCTCCTGCCCATACCCTGCATACCCTCTGCCCACCCCCGGTACCCTCTGCCACCCACTGCCCCCCTCCTGTGACCCTCTGCCATCCCCTGCCCATCCTCTGCCACCCCCTGCCCACCCATGCTGACACCTGTCACCCTTTCCACCCCCCTGTCACTCCTGTCCACCCTCTGTGACCACCCCCTGCCCATCCCCTGCATCCTCTGCCCACCCCCAGTACCCTCTGCCACCCACTGTCCCCCTCCTGTGCCCCTCTGTCACCCCCTGCCCACCCCCTGTGACCACATGCCACCCCCCTGCTCACCCATGCTGACCCCTGTCACCCCTTCCACCCCCTGCCACTCTCGACCATCCCCTGCCCATCTCTGCCACCCCCTGTCCCCCCCCTGCCACCCTGTGACCCCCTGCCCTCCCCTGCCACCTCTGTCCCCCCCCTGCCACCCCCTGCCCCCCCCATCCCCACCTCTGTCCCCCCCCTGCCCGTGTCCCCCTCACCTGGGGTAGTTGTTGCAGTACTGGGTGTAAATGGCAAACTCCTGACTCTGCAAGAGGGGGGGAGAGGTGGCAATGAGACCCCGAGTCACACCCCCACCCCCCACGTGTGCCCCCCCAGTGTCCCCATCCTTACCCTGGTGACAAAGCAGACGGCCACCGCCACCGGGTCGCTGGCACAGCTCTCCAGGTTCTGCAGCAGGGTGCTGGGGGAGGACAGAGAGGGGACAGGGTGACACCAGCCAGGTGTGTGCACGTGCCCGTGTATGTGTGTGCCCCCCCCCAGGTGACACCCACCTGCTGAGCTCGTAGATGTCCTCGATGTTCCCAAAGAGGGCACTGACCTGCTCGGGCCGCAGCACCGGCTCCTCCGCGTCGATGATTTTGCCCAAGTAGCCCTGGGAGCACCCGGGGGGGGACATCAGGGCACCCCCCACCCCGAAAAACAACTGTCCCCCCTCCCACGGGTGGCTGATGTCCCTCCCCAGCCCCCCAGCACCCCATGGGAACTCCAGGCCCCATCCTGTTTCTCCAGCCCCAGTTCCCTCCTCCCCAGCCCCTACCAGGACCCCCAGCCCCCTCAGCACCCCCCAAACCCCCACCCCCAGACCCCCAACCCCAAAACCCCTCAAGAGCCCCAGCACCAGTCCCCCCAGCACCAGCTCCTCCTGGGACCCCCAGTCCCCTACCCCCAGCACCCTCTAAGCCCCCCCAGTCCCTATTCACAGCTCCCCCATCCCCAGCACCCACCAGGAGCCCCCTCCCCAGCACCACCCTCTAGGACCCCCATTCCCAGTCGTCCCCCCACCACCACCCCCTGGTACCCCCATTCCCAGTCCCCCCCTCCCCATCCCCCATCTGGGACCCCCAGTCTCCCGTCCCCTTCCCCATCAGGCCCCCCCTCCCCAGTCCCCCCCCAACCCCTCGGGGGTCTCCACCCCCCCCCGGCCCCCACCTCCACGATGCTGCGCAGGTCCCGGGCATAGGTTCTCTCCGACTCCACGATCTCCAGCACCACCCGGCCCAGGTAACTGGGTTGGGGTCCGGGACCCCCAAAAGGTGCCAATGGGTGCCCCCCAGCCCGGGCACCCCCCCAGCCCCCCGGGGAAGCGTTGTTGTTGCTGTTGCGAAGCCCCTCACCCAAGGGCTCCTCCATGGTGCTGCCGGGTTCCGGCACCGGGCGCTGCGGGCAGGCTGGTACCGGCATCCCCCGGTACCGGGGGGGGGGGGGAGGGCTGGGGAAGGGGCAACGGGGTGTGATTAGTGGGTGCTGACCCCCCCACACGGCACCCACGCAGCGTTTGGGGGCAAGGTGGGTTTACCCCCCCTCCTCCCCACTAAGGGTGGAGCCGATGGGCAAACTCTGGGTGGGGAGGGGTCCCAGCGACCCCCGACCCCCCGGGGGTGGAGAGGCCGGGGGGGGGTTTGCACAACCCAGGGAGGAGGGTAAATTTTTGGGGGGGGTTCATCCAAAGAGCAGGGAGGGGGAGGTGGCTTGGTGGGACCGTGCCGGGCTCATGCGTCACCGCCGCACCCAGGGGACACCTCAGCACCCACCCACCCACCCACCCACCCTTCCGGACCCAGGGTGACACTGATTGAGTGTGCGTGTGTGTGTGTGTCCCCAAAAAAAAAGCCACCGGGATCCTCCCGTGTCACCAGAACACGCTCGGTGCCACCAAACCCCCTCGGGGGCCACCCCAAAAGCCAGGCGGTGGCCGCCACGGTGCGTTGTAGCCTTAAGGGAGGGTTTGGTGGCCCGACACGGTCACCTGGGCGGGCAGGTGGCCACGGGGACGGTGACCTTCAAGCGAGCCACGTGCAGCCCCCGGTGGGGCCACCCGAGCCCCCCGGCTCCGGGGGTGCCGGCACCGAACCGGTCGGGCCGGTTGCCGCCAGCTCCTCCTCCCCGCCGTGCCGCATGGCCGCCCCACGGCCCCCCCCCACCCGTGGTGACCCCACACCCGCGTCCCCGTGTGCCACCCCCGTGGGACAACCCGGATTGAGCCACGGACCCACCCCCCGGAGGGACCCCACGGAGACCGCGACCCCCGGACACAACGTGGGGGCCACCAAGGGACACCTGGGTGGCATTGGGGGGGGGGGGACACAGGGGCACGGCCACCCCCGTGGCGTGTCCCCCGCGTGATGTCCACCCCGGGGGATTTGCGGCCACCAAAGGCCACCCCCGGGCTGTCCTAATCCGCTCAAGCGCGCCGGGATTACGGTGCCAGCCCCACGTCACCGGGACGGCGGCCACCTTGGCCACCACCGGCCACGAGCAGGGGGGGGGGTTTATCCTCTTACACCCCCCCCCCAAATCCCTCCCAGTGCCACCGCGGTGTCCTCACCTAGAGTCCCCAAGATGACCTTCAGCCCTGGTGGGACTTTGGGGGGTGGCTGGAGCCCCCCCAGGATGGGGACAAACCCCCCCTCGCCACCCAGGGTGGCACAATGCCAGCTCCCCAGCTCAGCGTGGGGAAACTGAGGCAGGCGATGATCATCCCGGGGGGCAGGGGGGGTTTCTCCCTCCCTGGGTGGGGATGAAGATTTAGGAGCCGGGGGTGGCGGGGGGGGGTTGGCAGGGGGGGTGGCAGGGCTGGTTGGTGGCCATGTCCCCAAGGTGCCAGCAGGCTGGGCGGGTGGCCGAGCAGCCAGGCGGGAGCAGGGCCGGGCCGGGAGGCGGGTCCTGGGTGGTTGAGGTTTTTTTGTTGGTTTTGGGTTCGGTTTTTTGTTGTTTTTTTGTGTTTTTTTGGTCTTTCAGGCCTTTTTTTTTTTTTTTTTCCAAGAGTTTTCCAAGCTCCAGCTGCCCCCGCCAGCGCTCCCGGCCCCGGCTGGCACGGCCACCGCTGGGGACCGCAGGTGGTCACCCCCAGGCCACCAGCTTGGGGACATCGGTGCCAAAAGCCGGAGGGGCACAGGGCACCCCCCTCCCCACTGCGGGGATGGGTCCCCAGCTTGGGGGTCACCCCGTGGGGCACAGACCTCGTCCCCAACCCCCACGCTGGCCAAGGGGACCCCACCGGCCCCACGGCTGCTGGCCCCGGGGCTCTGCCAGCACCCCCAGCCCTGCCCCACTGGGCCCCCCGGTTCTGGGCACTCTGGGACCCCCAGCTCGGCCCCACCGGGACCCCCGGCTCCTGCCCCACAAAAATCCCAAACTCAGCACCCTGAGACCCACAGCTCGTGTCCCGCCGGGACCCACGGATCCTGCCCCAGGGGGATGCAGGGACCCCCACCCCCCGGCACCCACCCCCCCGGGGACACCCCCGGGACCCACAGCTCCCGCCCCACCGGGACCCACACCCTGGGGGTGCCACCCCCATCCCCCCTCTGCCCGGTTCCCTCTCCAGGGGGGACCCCGGGTCCCGTTCCCGCCGGCTCCCTCGAACCGGATCCATCCCCAACCGGATCTACCCCGAACCGAACCCATCCCGAACCGGACTCACCCCGCGCCGCCGCCGCCCCGGCCCGAGCGCGATCCCGTGCCCGCAGGAAGCGGCGGGAGAGCCCCGGGGGCGGGGACTGCGGCTGCCCCGCCCGGGACGGGCTGGGCCGGTACCGCCACACACCCCACCCGCGCCCCGGGACACGGCCACGGAGCGGTACCGGAGCGGTCCCGGGTCACGGCAGCGGAGCGGGACCGCAACAGATCTGTGCGCGCCGTCCCGGGCACGGTTCTGGTACGGTCCCGCTACTGCCCCGGTTTGGTCCCGGGATGTCCCGATCCTGTTCTGGTGTGGTCCCGGGTGCTGACCCGGTGTCGGTGCTGTACCGGTGTCATCCCAATAGGAACCCAGTTAGATCCCAGTACTGTCCTGGTGTGGTGCCAGTAAGGTACCAACATGGTGCCAGTACGCGGTACTGACCCGGTCTCGGTATGGTGCTGGTACCGTGTGTCCTGGTACTGACCCAATACAGCCCCAATAAACCTCCAGTACGGTCCCAGTACGGCCCCGGTTCTGTTCTGGTGTGGTCCCATCCCACGTCCCAGTATGGTGCTGGTACGGTCCCAGTGTGTCCCGGTTCTGACCCAGTAAGGTCCCCGGGCTCACCCAGGGGGGGGTCCCGCCCCCCCAGGGTCCCTCTGCCATCCCCAGCACCCGGGGAGCCCCAACCCCCCCCCCAGCACCTGCCGGCCCAGAATGGGCCCATTCTGCCCCTTCTGCCCCGGGCGCCTCGTGCCGCCGGCTCTGCCTCAAAGACCCAATTGTTCGGAACCGGGCTGTGGGGGTGCGGCCGGGCCAGGGGATCCCATCCCCCCCCCACATCCCCCCCCAGAGCTGATGCCACGGGACAGGGGCGGCTGCTGCTCCTCCAGACCCCCCCTGCCCAAACCCCCTCCCCAGATTTCTTTCCCCTCTCCCCAAATCCCCCTCCCCTAAATCCCCCCAATCCCCTCCCCAAGCTCCCCCTCCCCTTCTCCTCTCCCCATATCCCCCCTCCCATATCCCCTCCCCAAATCCCCCCCCAAACCCTTCCCCGCATCCCCTCTCCTCAAATCCCCTTCCCCAAATTCCCCCTTCCCCTCTCTGCTCCAAATCCCCCTCCCCAAATCCCCCTCTCCCCAAATCTCCCTCCCCATATTCCCTTCCCCATATTCCCTTCCCCAAATTCCCCTCCCCAAATCCCTCCCAAAGACCTCCTCCCCAAATTCCCCTCCCCATATCCACTTCCCCATATCCCCTTCCCCGTATCCCCTTCCCCAAATTCCCCTCCCCAAATCCCTCACAAACCCCCCCTCCCCAAATCCCCCTCCCCATATCTCCCTCCCCAAACCCCCCCCAAACCCCCCCTCGCCGAATCCCCTTCCCCAAATCCCCTTCCCCAAATCCCCTCCCCATATCCCCTTCTTCATATCCCCTTTCCCAAATTCCCCTCCCCAAATGCCTCCCAAAGCCCCTCTCCCCAAATTTCCCCCATATCCCCCTCCCCATATCCCCTTCCCCAAATCCCCTTCCCCATATCCCCCTCCCCATATCCCCTTCCCCGTATCCCTTTCCCCATATCCCCCTCCCCATCTCCCCCTCCCCATCGCCCCCCCATCTCCCCCCCCCATCTCCCCCTCCCCATCTCCTCCCCCTCCCCTCTCCCCCCCCTCCCCCTTTTGCCCCCCTGGCCCTCCCGCCCGCCAGGGGGCGCTCTGCCCCTCCCGCCCCTCTCCCCGCCCCTCCCTTCCCGTCATGCCCCGCGCGGGCGGCGGGAAGGGGTCCGGGGCAAGATGGCGGCGGGGCTGTGTGAGCGGAGCTGCCTGGAGCTGCCCGCCCCGCCTCGGGCCTCACCCCGACGCCTTCGGGAAATCGTTTTTACCCCTCCGGGAACGGCTCCGCTCCCCGCGGGTCGGTATGGGGATAGCGCGGGCGGGTTTTGTTACCAGGAGAGCGCGCAGCTCACGGCGGTGACGAGGAACCGCTTCGTGAGGTGGTGAGTGGAGGGGCTGAGGGAGGAGAGGGGATGGGGGAGGCTGGGGAGGGGGGAAGGGGCGTCTGGGGAGAGGGATGTGGGGAGGGGGAGAAGGGTTTAGGGAGGGGGCTTGAGGGAAGAGGAGAATGGGAGAGGAATTTGGGGAGGGAGCTTTAGGGAAGAAGGGAATGGGACAAGAGTTTGGGGAGTGGAATTTGATGAGAGGGGAATGGGGCAGGAATTTGGGGAGGGGGAGAGGAATTTGGGGAGGGGGAGTGGGAGAGGAGGTTAGGGAGGAGGGAATTTGAGGAGGGGGCTTTAGGAGGGAGGAGAATGGGAGAGGAATTTAGGGAGGAGGAAATTTGGGGAGGGGGCTTAAGGAAAGAGGGGAATGAGGAATTTGGGGAGAAGGAGAATGGAAGAGGAATTTGGGGAAGAGGAGAGTGGGGGAGGAATTTGGGGAGGGGGCTTTAGGGAAAAGGAGAATGGGAGAAGAGTTTGGGGAGTGGAATTCGATGAGAGGGGAATGGGGCAGGAATTTGGGGAGGGGGAATGGGAGGAGTTTAGGGAGGAGGGAGTTTGGGGAGGGGGCTTCAGGGAAGAGGGGAATGAGGAATTTGGGAAGAAGGAGAATGGGAGAGGACTTTGGGGAAGAGGGGAGTGGGGGAGGGATTTTGGGAAGGGGAGAGGAATGTGGGGAAGGGGGAATGGGAGGGGAGTTCAGGGAGGAGGGAATTTGAGGAGGGGGCTTTAGGAGGAGGAGAATGGGAGAGGAATTTGGGGAGGGGGGAGTGGGAGAGGAGGTTAGGGAGGAGGGAATTTGAGGAGGGGGCTTTAGGAGGGAGGAGAATGGGAGAGGAATTTGGGGAGGAGGGGAATGGAAGAGGAATTCGGGGGAGAGGGGAGTGGGGGAGGAATTTGGGGAGGGGGCTTTAGGGAAAAGGAGAATGGGAGAAGAGTTTGGGGAGTGGAATTCGGTGAGAGGGGAATGGGGCAGGAATTTGGGGAGGGGGAATGGGAGGAGTTTAGGGAGGAGGGAGTTTGGGGAGGGGGCTTCAGGGAAGAGGGGAATGAGAGAGGAATTTGGGAAGAAGGAGAATGGGAGAGGACTTTGGGGAAGAGGACAGTGGGGGAGGGATTTGGGGAAGGGGAGAGGAATGTGGGGAAGGGGGAATGGGAGGGGAGTTCAGGGAGGAGGGGAGTTCAGGGAGGAGGGAATTTGAGGAGGGGGCTTTAGGAGGAGGAGAATGGGAGAGGAATTTGGGGAGGGGGGAGTGGGAGAAGAGGTTAGGGAGGAGGGAATTTGGGGAGGGGGCTTTAGGGAAGAGGGGAATGGGAGAGGAATTTAGGGAGAAGGGGAATGGAAGAGGAATTTGGGGAAGAGGAGAGTGGGGGAGGAATTTGGGGAGGGGGCTTTAGGGAAAAGGAGAATGGAGGAGGTTTGGGAGTGCGAATTTGATGAGAGAGGAATTTGGGAGAGGAATTTGGGGACGGGGCCTGGGAAATGGGGACTGGGGAGAGGAGTTTGGGGAGGGGGGGATGTGGGGGTTGAGGGGGGATGGAGGGGAAGGGGCTGGAGTTGGGGGGGTGTTTTGGACGAGGGGAACAAAGGGATTTGGGGAGCAGAATCCTCAGCCCTGCCCTTGTCCTCTGTCCTCAGGACCAGCTCTGGGGACACCGTGGAGCTGGTGGAGGAATCCCTGGATCTGAACCTCCTCAACAACGCCGTGAGGCTCCGCATCCAGGGGCTGCCCCTCCTGCCTGGGGGGGTCCAGTTTCTGTGAGCTCCAGAACCACCTGTTCTGCTCCTGCTCACCAGGCAGAGCCTCCACCGCCTCTTCCTGCCCACCCTGCACGAACCTACAGGGGGTGAGCACCAGGGGGGCACCCACACCCCCCACACCCACCCACACCCAGCCCCCTGCCCCTTGGGATCCCTGGGGTGGCCCTGAGGGTCCCACAGCTGAGTTTGGGGAGAGAGGGGATGTTTGGGTCAGATTGGGTCAGTCTGGGTCACGAGGGGTGAGTTTGGGTTGTGATAGGGTCAGTTTGGGTCATGATAGGGTTGGTTTGGGTCATGATAGGGTTAGTTTGGGTCAGTCTGGGTCATGATAGGGTCTGTTTGGATCAGTTTGGGTCGTGATAGGGTTGGTTTGGGTCGTGATAGGGTTGGTTTGGGTCGTGATAGGGTTGGTTTGGGGCAGTTTAGATAGTGATAGGGTCAGTTTGGGTCATGATAGGGTTGGTTTGGGTCAGTTTGGGTTGTGATAGGGTAAGTTTGGGTCAGTAAGGGTCATGATAGGGTTGGTTTAGGTTGTGATAGGGCTGGTTTGGGGCAGTTTGGGTCAGTTTGGGTTGTGATAGGGTCAGTTTGGGTCATGATAGGGTCTGTTTGGATCAGTTTGGGTCATGATAGGGTTGGTTTGGGGCAGTTTGGGTTGTGATAGGGTAAGTTTGGGTCAGTAAGGGTCATGATAGGGTTGGTTTAGGTTGTGATGGGGCAGTTTGGGGCAGTTTAGGTTGTGATAGGGTCAGTTTGGGTCGTGATGGGGTCTGTTTGGATCAGTTTGGGTCGTGATAGGGTTGGTTTGGGTTGTGATAGGGTCAGTTTGGGACATGACAGGGTTGGTTTGGGTCAGTTTAGGTTGTGATAGGGTCAGTCTGGGTGATGATAGGGTCAGTTTGGGTTGTGATAAGGCTGGTTTGGGGCAGTTTGGGTCAGTCTGGGTCATGATGGGGTCAGTTTGGGTTGTGATAGGGTCAGTTTGGGTCATGATAGGGCTGGTTTGGGTCAGTTTGGGGCAGTTTAGGTTGTGATATGGTCAGTCTGGGTCATGATAGGATCAGTTTGGGTCGTGAATGGGTTTGGTTTGGGTCAGTTTGGGTTGTGAAAGGGGTAGTTTGGATCATGATGGGGTCTGGATCAGTTTGGGTTGTGATAGGGTTGGTTTGGGTCATGATAGGGTCAGTTTGGGTCATGACAGGGTTGGTTTGGGGCAGTTTGGGTCAGTTTAGGTTGTGATAAGGTCAGTCTGGGTCAGTCTGGGTGATGATAGGGTCAGTTTGGGTTGTGATAGGGCTGGTTTGGGGCAGTCAGGGTCATGGTGGGGTTGGTTTGGGTTGTGATAGGGTCAGTTTGGATCAGTTTGGGTTGTGATTAGGTCATTTGGGGTCAGTTTGGGTCGTGATAGGGTCAGTTTGGTTGTGACATGAGCAATTTGGTGATGTTTGAGCAGAACAGGGGTGTTCAGAGCCAGGATCAGATCAGTTTGGGCTGTGACAAAATCAGTTTGGGTCAGGACAGGGACTTTTGGCAGCAACACTCACTTCTGGCTGGGACAGAGTTCATTCCCACCCCAGCAGCCACGTTTTGGGTTGGGTTTTTGGGTCCCTGGGCTGGATTTTTAGGTCCCTGGTTGGGTTTTTGGGGTCCCTGGTTGGGTTTTTGGGTCCCTGGGCTGGATTTTTAGGTCCCTGGTTGGGTTTTTGGGTCCCTGGTTGGGTTTTTTGGTCCCTGGTTGGGTTTTTTGGTCCCTGGTTGGGTTTTTGGGTCCCTGGGTTGGGTTTTTTGGTCCCTGCTTGGGTTTTTGGGTCCCCACATTGGTTTTTGGGTCCCTGGGTTGGGTTTTTGGGTCCCTGTATTGGGTTTTGGGTCCCTGGGTTGGGTTTTTGGGTCCCTGTATTGGGTTTTGGGTTCCTGGGTTGGGTTTTTTGGTCCCTGGTTGGGTTTTTTGGTCCCTGGTTGGGTTTTTTGGTCCCTGGTTGGGTTTTTGGGTCCCTGGGTTGGGTTTTTTGGTCCCTGCTTGGGTTTTTGGGTCCCCACATTGGTTTTTGGGTCCCTGGGTTGGGTTTTTGGGTCCCTGTATTGGGTTTTGGGTCCCTGGGTTGGGTTTTTGGGTCCCTGGGTTGGGTTTTTGGGTCCCTGGTTGGGTTTTTGGGTTCCTGGGTTGGGTTTTTGGGTCCCTGGTTGGGTTTTTGGGTTCCTGGGTTGGGTTTTGGGTCCCTGGGTTGGGTTTTTGGGTCCCTGGGTTGGGTTTTTGGGTCCCTGGTTGGGTTTTTGGGTTCCTGGGTTGGGTTTTGGGTTCCTGGGTTGGGTTTTGGGTCCCCAGGTTGGGTTTTGGGTCCCTGAGATGGATTTTAGGTCCCTGGGGATTAGGTCATTGGGTCCCCACATTGGTTTTTGGGTCCCTGGGTTGGATTTTAGGTCCCTGGGTTGGGTTTTTGGGTCCTTGGGGTGGATTTTGGGTCCCGGGTTGGGTTTTTCTCCCCGTTTCTCTGTTTCTGAGCAGTCTTTGGGCAGCCTCAGTGTCTCCTCTCTTCCTCTGTGCCCCCCACCCATCTGGAGGGATTTGGGGATGCCCTGGGAGGGGACAGAAGCAGGGGGGTGACCTCAGGGCTGGGAAGGGAGGGAGGCAGGAGGGGTTTTTGGGTCAGAATTCACCGGTTTTGGGTCGGGAGCTGGGTGAGGCTTTTCCTACATGTCCTGTGGGGATTTATCCCCTGGGGTTGGAGCCCTCTGGTGTTTCTGGAGCTTGGGGTGGCCCTGCAGGGCTGGCCTGGAGCCTGGTTTTGGGACAAAGGGGACAAAAAGGGGACAAAAAGGGGACAAAGGACCTTGTGGAGGTGGGGGCTGAGGCCCCCCAGGGCTCATCCTGCGGCGAGCGGGAGATTCCGTGAGCATTTCATGGTCTGTGAGGGTTTTATCATGAGGATTTGGGGTCCTTTTCATCTCGGGGAAGTTTTTTCCAGGTGGCTTGGAGGGGTGGATGTTGTGTGGGACTCGTTTTGCTCCAAGCTCCCTGGAAGCAGAACCATTTTGGGGGAATTTCAGGAGGAGTGAGCGTTCTCCTCCAAACCCGCGGGGTTTGAGATCCCTTCCCCAAAAACATAAATTAGGGGGGGAAAAAAAGATTGTGGGTGAGCAAGGGGAAGAGGAGTGATGGCAATGATAAAAAAGGGTTTTTCTGGGAAGATTGCTGAAGGATTTCTCCTCTCTCTGCCCTCTCCCCCCTGCAGGAGCTGATCACAGAGAGCCAGATGCAATCTGTCTTCACCGATATCGGCAAAATCGACTTCCAGGACCCTGCCAACTTCTGCCTCATCCCCTCCCTGCCCGGGCTGGCCCCTCACTCCCTGACCTCAGCAGCCTGGCTGGGCAGTGAGGGGGAAGCTCTCTTTGCTCTCCCCTCCTCCCTAGGGGGGATTTTTGTCCTCAAGCTGCCCCCTCCTGAGGCACCCGGTAAGGGTTTGGAGCCAACTACACCTCCCTCAATAGCTTCATCCCTCCCCTCCCCTTCCTGCCCTCCAGTTGGTGATTTTTGGGGCTTTTTTTTCTGGACAAATTCACCAAAGGTTTTTGAAGAAGCCCAAGGCCTGGAAATATTTTACTGATTTCTTCCTTTTCTCCCCCAAAGGGCCTGTGTCAGTGGTGGAACTGAAGCAGAGCTCAGTGATGCAGCGTTTGCTCACTGGCTGGATGCCCACAGCCATCAGGTCAGTGTCTGGTGGGGAAGAAATTGAATTAATTTGGGTTTGGGGTTATTTTTGGGGGGTAGGAGGGATTCTTTACCCTCTGAGTCCCAAAGGGGTGAGTCAGTGCCATGAACCCACTGCTAAAAAATGGGAACTGGGTCAGAGGAGCTGCTGCAGGGGGGAGGCTGGGGCCTGGATTAGCTGCTCTTAACAAAGTCCTGCTGATTCCCTGCTGACCAGGAGGTTAAGATCCATTAATTGGCCTCCAAGGATTTGCCCAGGAGGTGGCCAGAGCCAGGGGGGGGGTTAAGGATTACCAGAGCCCCACGTTCTCACCCCAAGGTCGGGTGGGATGAGAGGGGGATGCTCCCCCTGCAGGGCTTTGGCTTGGGGGATCCTTCCACACCACCAAAAATCCCAAGCCTAGACATCAACCCCCAGCCTTGGCTTGATGGATTGATGGAGCCTCTTCTTGATTTCTCTTTTTCATTTTGGAATTAAATTCCCAGAGGTGACTGTGGCCCCTCAGACCTCCCCATCAGCCTCTCTGTCCACTGCCTCGACCACGACGCCTTCCTCTTTGCCCTCTGCCAGGACCACAAGCTTCGGATGTGGTCCTACAAGGTGAGGCCTTGTAGGATCCTGGAGGACCTTGTAGGATCCTGGAGGACCTTGTAGGATCCTTGGATCCCACTTCCCAGTCCCCAGGAAGCAGAGCTGGCTGCTGGGCCTGGATTCCACCCCCACTTCAGTCATCTCCAGAACTTCCCCAGGCTGGGATTCAGAGCAATCCGTGTCATGCTCTCTGTGGATGCTTCTTGAGTGGGTTTTCCCCACATCCAAGCCTTGTCCTATAGGGTGGGAAGCAGGATTGGGTCCTGGAGGACTCAGGGAGCTGAGGGGACAGGCAGGGGGGGATTGTTTTGGTGGGAATAAGAGTGGTTTTGTAGCAGGGCTCCTTGTCAACAAGAAGTTAATAAGCAAAGGCTCCTCTCCCTTCCTGCCACTTGCTCCAAACAGCAGTGCCAAAGCTAATGGAGCAGAGCAGCTCCTTTCACGGCTCGTTGGTGCTGGAATGTGTGTGGTAGGAGGGGAGGAGGGGGAAAGCTTTATCCCACATCTCCAATAAAATAAAATCAAATCAAATCCCTGGGGTCAGGGCAGAGGTGAGAGAGGGAAAACCCGAGAAGAGCGATCCCGGTACCCTCAGGGACACTTTCCTGGCATCTTGCAGGGAAAGATTTGAGGAAGTTTTTGAGCAGGAGGTAATTTCTCAGTCCTGAAATCTCTCAACAACCCCTTTTTGTGGTGGTTGTTGTTGTTTTCCTGTAGGATCAGCTGTGCCTGATGGTTGCAGACCTGCTGGAGTTCGTGCCTGTCAGCAGGGACCTGCGCCTGGCCCCGGGCACGGGGCACCGCCTGCGCCTCGCCTTCTCCCAGGCCCTGGGGCTCTACCTGGGGGTCTACATGCACGCACCCAAGCGAGGGCAGGTATGGAGAAAGAGCTCTCTCTCCTCCTTGGATTTGAGCAGGAAACGGGGAAGTTTCCCATCTGGGGAGAGGAGGAGGTTCTGGATAAAGATGGTTTCCCGGTGCGAGGCCTCGCCCCTGGGAGTGGAATTCCCTGTGTGACTGAGCTGCAGGGTTTGTTTGCTCCTTCACCTCCTGCTCCGAGAGCATCCCAAAAGCACAGATGTGCCGTGGGAAAAGGAAAGGTCTGCCCAGAGCTGGGAGCTTGGGAATCCCCATGGGGTTTGTACAGCAGGAGCCTGGCTGTGCCTGGCCAGACCTTCAAGGCTCCACAGCTCCTGCTTCTTGCAGTGAGCAATAAATTTAGCAGGAGAGGGAAGGGAGGGAAGGCTCAAAGCAGTCTCATCCATTGGGCAGCTTTCCCTTTCCCTTCTCCAGGGAATTCCCACAGGGAGCAGAAGCATCTCTGGTGGCTTCTGGTGTCCCCCGGGTGCTGTGCTGGCTCTGGGGACATCGTGCAGAGCTCAGTTTGCCACCAGCACCCTGAGGATTTGGGGCTTTTCCACCTGAATTGAGGGAGATAGTGAGCAGGGAATGGAGAGACAAACAGCACCCCTGAGCTGCTGGTTAGTGGCTTCACCAGGACTTAACTAGTTGCCTTGGTTAGTTTTGTGTCTTCCAGCTGGTGAGCACTGAGAGCAACCGGTACAGCCTGGACCACATCTCCTCCCTCTTCTCCTCCCAGGTGAGCAGCAGGGAATATAAAAGGAATAAAAAAAACTTCCCAGTGGTTTAAATGATTGGGGGGGGAATGTTTTTGTGCTGTTAAATCAACTCCTCTCCCTGGTTTGTGGTGGGAAGGTAAATACCTGCTGCTTCACTCTCTCCTAGGAGACCCTGGTGGACTTTGCCTTAACCTCAACTGAGATCTGGGCACTGTGGCACAACGAGGAGACCCAAACTGTGGTGAAATACATCAACTTTGAGCAGTGAGTTCCTGGGGATGAGCTCCAAGGGGTGGGGGGAATGGCAGGAACTGCTCTTTAAGACACAGATCCAGCTCCATCACTCTCCTCCCCTCCTGCTCTGCTGACTGGAGGTGCAGCAGGACCTGGTTCTGTCGTGGTGTTGATGTCAAGTGCACAACTGTCTTCCTCCAGTGCAATATCTGGGGATTTTTTTTTTCCTTTTTTTTGGTTTATTTTTGGTTCTGCTTTATAATAAAGCTACAACTCAGCTGCAGGAATGTGAAATATGCCCAGAGCTGGGCAGGAGGCTGGCTGGGAGCAGAGTCTGCTGGGAATGTATCAGAGGGAGGGCTGTGCTTCACCCACAGCTCCTTCAAAATGTACTCAGCTGGCCTTTGAAATGTTTGGAGGAGACCAGTGAGGTGCAGGTGGGAGCTGGGAGGGCAGGTTTGGGGCAGAACCAGAGCAGGGACTTCAATTCAGGGTGAAAATAATGCTGAGTGCACTGGTAGGAGACTCTGATCTGAGCAAGGGTCTCATGGTGAGCAGGTGTGATGGGGAGAACCTCGTTAGAAATGAAGGAACCCAACTTGTCCTGTCAGCCCAGGGCTGGAACAGCCACCCTGGATCTCAGGCTGTCACTTGTCACCTCTCAGAGCTCCTGTGAACCAGCTCTGAGGGGCTCTGGTGGCTGCTGGAAAGGGTTGGGGTGGCTTCAGGTGGCTGCTGCTGGATGTTCTGTGACACCAGAGCTGATGTGTGGGGTTTGTTTTCTCTGCAGGAACGTGGCAGGCCAGTGGAACCAGGTGTTTGTGCAGCCCCTGCCTGAGGAGGAGGTGACAGTTCGACAGGATCAGGACCCCAGGGTGAGACAGGAGAAGGGACAAAGGTTCCCTGGCTGGGAGGAGGGCACTGACCCACCTGAAATGGTCTGGAAATGACTGCAGAGTCAAGAGGATGATGAGCCTCAGCCTCTGGTGCCACGGCAGGAAAGCACCAAGGGTGGTTGGGAAGCCACAAGTTGAGGGGTGAGGAGAACTGGGAATCAGTCAAGAGGAAAATAATCAGGATCCAGAGGGAGTGGGATGAGTGTCCAGTCACAGGAACTGCAGAGGGGGAGAGTTTGGAGCAGGGCTTGGCCATGACCTGAAGCTGGAGAGACAGAAACCCAGGGGATGAGTCTGAGATCCTGAAGCAGGATCTGGAAAGCTCTCCTCCTGACAGGTTTTTTTCCATAAATTGCCTTTTCTTTTTTTCTTTTTTCTTTCCCTTCTCTCCTTGCAGGAAACCTACCTGGAATATCTCTTCACTCCTGGCAGGTTCTCCACTGCAGCCATCCAGAAGGCTTTGCAGGTTGGTGAGAGGGCACTGCCTGCTCTCTGCTCCCCTTTTATCCCCCCAAAAAACCTGAGCCTTGATGCTCTCCTGCTCACTTCACCTCACCCAATGCCTCCTAAACCTCAGGAGGATGTTTTCCTTGCTTTAAAGTAAAACTTTGCTCTGCTGCTTCCCAGATCTTTTCCCAAGGAACTGAGAGGCACGTGGATCTGACATGGGATGAGTTAAAACAGGAGGTTACCTTGGCTGTGGAAAACGAGGTGAGAGGGGGTTTTATCTCCTCCTGCTGCTTCCATCAGGTTTTGTGGGGCTGGGATGGTTAAATGAGGAGCAGGATGACCCCAGGCCTCCTTCTGTCCTTCCTCTCTCCCAAAGGAGTGATGTGACTTGATAAAAAAAGAGCACAAATCTCCATCATCCTTCCTGCCTGGCTTTCCCATTCCCTATTCTTTTTTTTTTTGCTGTTTTTTTTATTTCTGGAGTCTTTTCTTGGTGTTCTGCTCTCTCTGCTCCCTGCTGGCTCTCAGTTTTGGGTGCTGGCTCTCAGTTTTGGGTGCTGGCTCTCAGTTTTGGGTGCTGGCTCTCAGTTTTGGGTGCTGGCTCTCAGTTTTGGGTGCTGGCTCCTAATTTTTGGACACCAGGAGATGACCTGCTTGGAGGACTGCTCTAAGCTGTGTCATTTGGGGTGAATTCCCCCCTTTTTTATCCTGCTTCCCCAGATCTCACCCTGATTCTCCAAGCCAGCAGTCCTTCCACCTCATCCTTCAGGCTCCTATTCCTAGAAAATCCACCATAAAAGGGTTGTTGGGTTTTTTTTCCATGATGTCTCACTGCTGTAGGACAAAACCTGACGTTTTTGCCAGTGAGGTGGTGGGGAGGAGAACCAGAACTGGTGATTTTAAACCTCAGACACCTAAAGGTCTGACCCTGGGTGTGAAGGACAAGATACTGCAATTTTTCTTTCTGCTTCACTGCCTGTTTTGACCTGAAATCTGGTATTTACTACCTATATTTACCTGAAATCTGGTATTTACTACCTGGCTTTACCTGAAATCTGGTCTCCATTGCTGGTTTTGACCTGAAATCTGGTCTTTATTACCTACATTTACCTGAAATCTGGTCTCCTTTACCTGTTTTTACCTGAAATCTGATCTTTAATGCATACATTTACCTGAAATCTGGTCTCCATCACCTGTTTTTACCTGAAATCTTGTCTTTACCACCTACATTTACCTGAAATCTGGTCTCCACTACCTGTTTTTACCTGAAATCTGGTCTCCTTTCCCTGTTTTTACCTGAAATCTGATCTTTAATGCATACATTTACCTGAAATCTGGTCTCCTTTACCTATTTTTACCTGAAATCTGGTCTTTACTACCTATATTTACCTGAAATCTGGTCTCCTTTACCTATTTTTACCTGAAATCTGGTCTTTATTACGTACATTTACCTGAAATCTGGTCTCCTTTACCTATTTTTACCTGAAATGTGGTCTCTATTGCCTGTTTTGACCTGAAATCTGGTCTTTATTACCTATATTTGCCTGAAATCTGCTCTCTATTACCTTTATTTACCTGAAATCTGGTCTTTACTACCTACATTTACCTAAAATCTGGTCTCCTTTCCCTGTTTTTACCTAAAATCTGATCTTTAATGCCTATATTTACCTGAAATCTGGTCTCCACTACCTGTTTTTACCTAAAATCTGCTCTTTATTACCTATATTTACCTGAAATCTGGTTTCCTTTCCCTGTTTTTACCTGAAATCTGCTCTTTATTACCTACATTTACCTGAAATCCGTTCCCCACTCCCTGTTCTCACCTGAAGCCTCAGCTCCACTCCCTCTTCTCACCTGAAATCCTCTCTCCCCTCCCTGGATTTCCCCCAAATCTGCTCTTTATTACCTTGATTCATCTCCACCCTTCTCTTTTACCCCCTGCATTCCTCTGAAACCTTGGCTCCACTCCCTGCATTCCTCTGGGATTCAGTTCCAGGGCAGCGTGACGGAATACGAGTGCTCACCAGAGGAGTTCTGGCAGCTGCAGGTGGAGTTCTGGTCCAAATTCTATGCCTGCTGCCTTCAGTACCAAGAAGCCCTCTCCAAACCCTTGGCTTTGCACCTCAACCCTTACACCAGCATGGTGTGCCTGCTGAAAAAGGTGAGCTGGGCACTGTTTGGCCATCCCAAAAAGGGGTGATGTGGGGGTTCTGCTGCTGGGGGGACCTCAGAGGGTTTTCTCCTCCCTTTCTCAGGGTTCCCTGTCCTTCCTGGTGCCCTGCTCCTTGGTGGATCATCTCTATCTCCTCTCCAACGAGCACCTCCTGACTGAGGACGATGCTTCCATCCTGGATGGTGAGTGAGGAAAGGTGGCAGGGGAAAGCCCCAAGGCAGGGCAACACCTGAGTTTCCCCAGAAGCCTCTGGAGCTGCTCCTGACTCCCTAAAAACACAGATTATTCCCTGATTTTGGCAGCTGTAGGGAGTTGGATGTTGTGGTGCTCACACCAGGAGTTAGAAAACAGTTCTGAGGCTGCAAATCTCATTTCAGCTCCCTGAAACAAACACAAAAAAAAGGAGCAGCTCTGGATTTTAGGCTGTTTCTTGCCCTGGTGGATCCTTTGTCCTTGGTGCCACCCTGATGGCTGCTGGCAGGGGACAGCTCTGCCAGGTGGGAGCTGCACATCCCCCTGGGCTCAGTCACCCTCTTCTGGGAATTCAGGGTTGGTTTTTCTGGTGAAATGGGGGTTTTCTGTCACCGTTTTTGTGTCAGCTGTGGAGGGAAGTGTTTCCCATGGCAGCGTGTGGAGGAGCTGTCCTGGAAGTTATCCCCACAGTGCCCTCTAGGCTGATGTTTCTCAAGCAAAAGGCAACGGAAAATGTTACTTCAGCTCCACTTGCATGCTGGAGCTGTTGGGTTTTTGTAGTTTTTTTAATATTTTTCTAAAGAAGAGTCATGCCCCATTTGGTTGAGCTATTTCTGGAGAAGCTGGAGGGGCCTGGGCTGGGCTGGGTTGGGCTGGGGAGGCTCTTGCTATTCCTGCCCTGGCTGTTTTCAGACTTCTGAGGAAAAAACAAAAAAGACTTGATTTGAAAACCACATAGGTGAAGAGCCTGCATTGCAAAGCAGAGACTTCAAACCTCAGCACTCAGCTTGCAGATCACATCCAGGAATGGGAAAATCCTCTCCTGGCAGGAGGGAGGAGGAGGAGGAGGTGCTGGCAGGAGGCTGCTTGGCTGAGCCCTTGGCTTGGGGTTTGGGTTTTTTTCCCCTTTTGTTTTTCTTTACACTAATTATTTTCTTTCAACCCCCCCCCCTCGGAGGGAATTTCCTTGTTTTCTTGTTGCACCAGTATTATTTTATTACTTTTTGAAACAATAAAGCCCTGAATCTCCCCCTTGCCAACTCCCAGCTTTTAATTCCACCCCGCAGCGAGCGGGGCGCTTGGGCTGCTGTCCCGTTCTCTGCTCCTCATTTTGGGGGGGATTGGAGCTGGTTTAGGGGTTTGTTTGGGGTTTTTTTTTGCTTTTGAAGGGTTTCCCCCTCCTGCCTGTGCTGTGAAATACCCAGTCAGGTCCTTTCCTTGCAGACCTGGAGCTGTCTCGTGACGTTGTCTGTCTCGTCCAGTGCCTTCGCCTGATCGGAGAATCCATTTCCATGGAAATGGCACTCAGCATGGAGATGGCTTGTTCCCGCCTCCAGCCTCCAGAAAAGGCTGCAGAGCAGATCCTGGAGGACTTGATAGCTAATGACATGTAAGGAGATGTTTTTCCAGAAAGAAGGAGGTGGTTTGTTGGGTTTTTTTCCTGAGGGGAGCTGAGCAGATGGCTCTGCTGGGCATCAAAGCTCTTCTTGGGGTGTGTGGGCTCTGCCTGTGTCACTGGAGGCTTTTCCAGGTCCCCTCTCAGACAGGGGACGTGGGTCTTGGTGGTTTTTGCCTCCAGAGCTCCTGTTGCTGTCACCTGAAAAGATGTTTTAGGGTTTCCCAGGTGAGGTGGAGAGCAGAAGAAGTCCAAATGCCTCTTGGGTGGCTGCAGTGGGGAAAAACAAGTGCCTGCAGACAGCAGGGTGAGGGCAGAGCCTTGGTCAAGCTGTGTGCTCACCTCCTGAGATCATTCCCTGTGGAATGCCAACAATCTGAGCAGCATTTCCTGGTAGCCTGGGGGGGGAGTGTCAGGAACAGCCCAGGATTCCCATCAGGAGCATCCAGGCTGATCAGACAGATTCCTGGGGAGGGGGGCATCAATCCAGGAGGAAACCTCTTGCTGCTGATTATTTATTATGATGATTATAGCTGGGTTTTTTTCCCCCCCCCTTGGCAGGGAAAACGTGCTGGAGGATATCCACAGCAAACTGCAGGAGATCAGGAACCCCATCCATGCCATGGGGGTGCTCATCCGGGAGATGGACTATGAGACTGACACTGACATGGAGAGAGGTGACAGCTCCACAGCAGAGCCCTCAGGGCTGCAAAAGCAGCAGCTGCTGGGCTGAGTTTTCCTGCTGGGCTCGTTCCTGGTCTGGTTCCTCCCTCTCACCAGGGTGGTTTTTATCTTCCAGCTCCTCACCTCAACCTGCGGCTCAGCCTGCCCCAGCTGTATGGCAGTGGAACAGCAGTCAGTGTGCTCTGTCTGGGGGTTTGTAAGGTTGCCACCATTCGGTTCCTCATCTGTCGGGACCTGCTGATCCTCCAGCAGCTGCTGCTGAGGCTGGGAGATCCTGTGAGTGCAACCCTGGAGCCTCCTGCTCCTCTTCTGGAACTTGGGGTTCTGCTGGTGCCAGGCCCAGAGCTCTGGCTCTCCCCACAGAACACTAGAGGCTGATTTGAAACTAGCCCCAGACTCATTTGAACTAGCCCTGGACTCATTTGAACCAGCCCTGGACTCATTTGAACTAGCCCTGGACTCATTTGAACTAGCCCTGGACTCATTTGAACCAGCCCTGGACTCGTTTGAACTAGCCCCAGACTCGTTTGAACTAGCCCCAGACTCATTTGAACTAGCCCTGGACTCATTTGAACTAGCCCTGGACTCATTTGAACTAGCCCTGGACTCATTTGAACTAGCCCTGGACTCATTTGAACTAGCCCTGGACTCATTTGAACCAGCCCTGGACTCATTTGAACTAGCCCAGACTCATTTGAACTAGCCCAGACTCATTTGAACTAGCCCAGACTCATTTGAACTAGCCCCAGACTCATTTGAACTAGCCCAGACTCATTTTAACTACCCCAGACTCATTTGAACTACCCCAGACTCATTTGAACTAGCCCCAGACTCGTTTGAACTAGCCCCAGACTCGTTTGAACTAGCCCCAGACTCATTTGAACTAGCCCCAGACTTGTTTGAACTAGCCCCAGGCCCAGACTCAACCTTATTCTCTCCTCCAGCCCCTTTATTCAGCCCAAGCAAAGCACCCTGGCTCCTTCTTTCCCCCCTGAGGCAGCCAGAAAGCAGGAAGCAAACTTCTGGCAGGAGGAGGGAAGAATTCCCAGCTTCCTGCCTGAGCAGGGGGTTCTGCCACCCATCCCCACCCCTCCCAGGGTGCAAACAGACAGGGATCCTGGGCTGGCTCTGTCCTGGTGGCCCTGTGGTCACCTGGCAGGTGGTGCTGGTGGCTTGGGGCACAGAACACAGTCCCAGGCACAGGGTGTGGGAGTGAAAATCAATATTTTTTTATTTGAAAACGTCACTGCAGAGGTTTCTTGCTTGAAGAGAGATCCCATTCTCCCTGGGTAAGGTCACCTTGGGGATTATGAAAGCCTGGTGGCTCAGTGTCCTTCTGGAGCCCAGGCTCCAGAGCACAAGCTGCTGCTGGCTTGCTGAGGAGCTGCTGCTTTGCCACCTCCTGTCCTTCCCAAGGGGTGGCTTTTCCTCCTCTGTCACCTGCCCACTCCTTTCTGGCCTGGAGCAGGCAGGGCTGTTGGGTTTCCACAACCACAGTTTCACTCTGGGTGATGTCACACAAAGCACAAAGCACCCTTTTTTCCTGCTGTCCCTGGCACCAGCAGGTCTGTGCTGGCTGCAGAAGCCCCTGGGCCTGTTAGCTCACCTTTGGGCTGAGGCTGGAATTCAGGACTGGGATCTCCTGGTGCCTCCTGCTCCCCTGGGTGAGCTCAGGGACCCAAGGGATGGGAGCTGAGCCCCATCCATCCCTCACTGCTCAGCCCTGGGGCTCAGCCAGCCTCTGCTTTCCTCACAGGTGGCTCTGGGAGGGGGACAGCTCTTCCAGTCCCAGCAGCAGGACCTGCTGCACAGAACCTCCCCCTTGCTGCTCTCCTACTTCCTGATCCGCTGGGCCAGCCAGTGCCTCGCCTCTGATGTCCCCATGGACACCCTGTAAGTCCCCAGAGTCCCCACCCCTCTCCCTCCTGGCCTCTTTCCTCCTGAAAAGGCCCTTCCTGGCCCCAAAACCTGGCAGGAGCAGCACTCCAGGGCTCCAGCTCTGCTGGGCAGGGTTTTTGTTTGCTTCTCCCCTTTTTGGGGCTGGCTCTGTCCTGTGCTACTTCTGCCTCCCTGCTCTGGGGGCTGTTGCTTTTTTCAGCTGTAGGAGTCCTGGGAGTTGAAGACTCAGCACAATTAAAGCAGGAGGAGTTTTGTTGCTCTTTTCACTGATGGCTTTTTGGGGTTTTTTTTCTCTTTTTGCTTCTGCAGGGAATCCAACCTGCAGCATCTCTCTGTGCTGGAGCTGGCAGACACCACTGCTCTGACACCCCACAGACTGGGTAAGGTGCCCACAGCTCCTGCTTGCTCATTTAAACCTTGGGTGTCCTTCTCACCTGAGGGAAATGGGGGCTGATGGAACCACAGAATCATTCAGGTGGGACAAGACCTCTGAGATCATCAACCCAGCACCCCCCATGTCCCTCATCCCCACATCTCCAGGGCTCTGAAACCCCTCCAGGGATGATGGGGACTCCAGCCCTGCCCTGGGCAACCTGGGCCAGGCCCTGACAACCCTTTCCAGGGAGAAATTCTTCCCCAGCTCCAACCTAAACCTCCCCTGGTGTAACCTGAGGCCATTTCCTCTTGTCCTGGGGAGCAGAGTTCAACCCCCCCTGGCTCCAACCTCCTCTCAGGCAGCTGCAGAGAAGTTCTCCCCTCAGCTTCCTCAGATCCAGGCTGAACACTCCCAGGTCCCTCAGCTGCTCCTCACAAGTCTTGCAGACCTTCTCCCTGTGCCCCAGACCCTTCTCTCTGTGCCCCAAACCCTTCTCTTTGTGCCCCAGACCCTTCTCTTTGTGCCCCAGACCCTTTTCCTTGTGCCCCAAACCCTTCTCCTTGTGCCCAAACCCTTCTCCTTGTACCCCAGCCCCTTCTCCCTGTGCCCCAGCCCCTTCTCCCTGTGCCCCAGCCCCTTCTCCCTGTGCCCAAACCCTTCTCCTTCTGCCCCAGACCCTTCTCCTTGTGCCCCAGACCCTTCTCCTTGTGCCCCAGACCCTTCTCCCTGTGCCCCAGCCCCTTCTCCCTGTGCCCCAGCCCCTTCTCCCTGTGCCCCAGCCCCTTCTCCCTGTGCCCCAGCCCCTTCTCCCTGTGCCCCAGACCCTTCTCCTTCTGCCCCAGCCCCTTCTCCTTCTGCCCCAGCCCCTTCTCCTTCTGCCCCAGACCCTTCTTCTTCTGCCCTAGACCCTTCTCCTTGTGCCCCAGACCTGAGGAGGATGGGAAGGCCTTGCTCAGCCAGGCAGTGCTGATTCTGTCCCTGGTGGTGTCAGTGAGGGAATTTAGAAATTCTTTCCCCAGATGCACTTCTGCCCCTGGCATTTTGCAGCTCAGAGCTGAGTGTTCATGTGTGAAAAGCTTTGCTGCAAAGTTTTGCTGTGTTGGGGGGTAAAAATCCCCTTCCAGGGGAGGATAGGAAGCCACTTAATTAGGAAGATGACTGTAAGGCAGCTTAATTAGGAGGATGTGTAGCTTGAGGGAGGCAAACACACAGGTAAGAGCCTGAGTGGCACTCCCAGGCTGGGACACCTCTGAGGGAGCTGAGGAAATCAGTGACCAAGAGGCAGCAAGCTCTGCAAGGCAAGCTGCCAGCTTCAGAGTCCTGATTGTCCCCAAAATGAAGGGCTGGGCTTTTTGGGGGGGGTGTGGGGGTGGGAAGATTGCCTTCCCTGATGTAAATGTCAGGCCCTGAAAGGGAAATTCAAACTATCCTTTGTCTGCAGCCCTGCCGTGGGCTCCTTCTTGGCCCACTCCTGAGGAAAGTCCTGTTTGGCCCACTGTGCTTCAGGGGAAAAATCTGTGGAATTTGGGAGGATGGAGAGGAGGAGGCAGCCTGGGGAGAGGCACAGGGAACAGAGAGCTCAGGGGGAGGTGTTTGATCCCAGAGCAGGCCTGGAGAAGGGAGCCCAACCCCCTTCTTGTGTGTGTGTGTTCTAATTGGGTTGTGGTTAATGAACATTGCAGCATGTGGCTCTTTGATCTCCTGCTGCTCCCTCTGACCTGAGCAGACAGCAAGAGAAATCCCAAACCAACAACCTGGCAGGGATTGAACCTTGGTTTCTGTTCTGATTTCCCCCCTGGGGTTTGGCTGATGGGAGCTGGTGCTGCCTCCCTGCTCAGGGTTCTCTTTACCTTCTCTTTTTTATTCTTTTTTGTAGTATCTGGCCCTCAAACAATCGTGGAGCTTTTCTTTCAAGAGGTGGCCAGGAAACACATCATCTCCCGACTCTTCCTGCAACCAAATGCTTCCCTGGCTGAAACAAGTTTGAACTGGCCCCATCTCTTCACTGCCATCATCACTGACTTTCTGCCTCTCCTGTATCCTTGCCTGCAAACCCTCTGCCAGGTGCTCAGGCCACTGCCAGAACCCTGCTGTGGATCCCATCCCAGACCTGAGCCTGGGAGACTTTCCCTCTGTGGGAGGAGGGCTGTGGCTAGCAGAAGAGTCAGGGTGGTAGCCTGGGGGCTAGAAGTTGCCCATCTCCACCACCCAGCCTCCTGAAGCTCCAAACTCCATGTTTTCCACCCCAAGTGAAGTCTGCTGAGTGAGTGGCTGGGGGGAGGGGGTGGGATTTGTGGGGATTTTTAGGATTTCAGGGAATCCATCCCATTCAGGTGCCCAGGAAAGGATTTGAGGGTTTGACTTTGAGCCCCCCTGAGCTTTTAACAACTTGGCTTTGGGGGGGGGGGATTTGGAAGGGTCAGGAGCTTGGGGCAAGTGGTGGATTAGGGCCTGATGGTTTGTGTTCTAATTGGGATAAAGCTCATTACAAAATAATGAGCAGTGCAAAGAGCAGTTTAAGCTTTGCTCCTTGCCCCTCACAAACTGAACCCCAGAGGCACTTCCAGGCTGGTTTTCCCAGCTCTCCAGATGGGATTGTCCTCTGTTTTTCCTTGACCTCCTCTCAGGTGGCCCAGCAATCCTGGCTTCCTCTTCCCAGAGTGCCTGATGGGGAGCTGCCAGTACACCCAGCTCCAGGTGAGTGCTTCCCAGTGGCTCTTTCCCTCTTTGCAAGAGGAAAAGAGTTCAGAATCTCTCCTGTAACCATCTCAGCAAATTACCTTCCCCCTGCATCCCTCTCTCTTTCCCTGCTGGGTCCACCTCTCCTCACTTCATCCCAAAGAGAAAATGCTGCAGAGAGTTTGGCAGGGGATGATTTCAGGTGATTTCTGTGCTGTCTCTGTCATCAGTCAGGACTGAAAGCCAGGTGGAAGCTCTCAGGGTTGTGATGTGCCCCTTGCCTGGAGGAGTTTGGCCTCTCAGGAGCTGCCTGACAGCCAGGAACATCTTCTGGGAGATGGTTGAATTCTCCCAGTGAGTTTGGGAGCTGCTGGATGGAGCTTTTCCTGGGCTGGGGGTGCAGAGGGCAGTTTTCAGCCCAGCAGCACAAGGGAGGGCTCTCCTCCTTCCCAACCATTCTTATTAAGGAAAAGATGATTAGATAAAAGCTCCACAAGGCTGCTTCTCCACCAGGCTCCTCAGGGGGTTGGGTTTTGCAGCTGCTGCTGCTCCACTTCCCAGCTGCAGCCTCGTGACACCTTCCAGCCCCCCACACAGGGCTGCCAGCAGTGAGATGGGTTTGTTGTGGGTTTTGGTTTTTTTTTTTTTCCTTCTGTGCTGATGCAAAACCTTTTATTCTCACAAACCCTTTCACCAGGAGGGGCTGAATTTCTTCCTTTTTGTCTTCATTTTGAGAAGCAGAAGAATGTCCAATCCCCTGAGCTGCTGAGCCAGAAAATGCTTTGCTGGGTTCTGCCTCCTGGCATTTCTTGGTGCAGTGAATTCCCCTCCATCCCTTTCTCCTCACTTGTGTCCCACCTCCAGGAGATCTGAGAGCCTTTTATCTCCCCGGGAGAGAGCTCTTCTTCCTCCTCCTCCTCCCTGCTCCCTCCTGTCACCATCACATAGATTTGGAATTAAATGCATTGACCTCAGGGGGTTAACACCAGATTTCCTGTGAGGGTGAGAGTGAGGATGACCCAGATTGAGGTGGGAGATGCAGGAGGTACCTGTGAGTAAAGGTTGGGCCTGGAGAAGCCCTAAGAAACCAGAGCACTGGGCTGGGACAAGGGCCAAAGCTCTCCTTGGTGTTTATTCTGTGTGACAGGCTGTTCACCAGGCCTGGGGGAAGGATTTGTCTCTTAGAGCTGGCTAATCCCAGCCCTGGATCCAGGCTCAGAGGAGGCCACGTGGCTTTTGGAGCTGTGGCTGGGATAGGTGAGGCACATGGCAAGCTTCAGGTTGGGTGCTGGGACATTGGTGTTGCCTCCAGGCCTTGGCTGCTCCTCTCCCATCCCTGCCTGCTCCCAGGGGGACATCCCTGCTGGGTTTTTGGGGATGCTGGGTGCTGTTTCTGAGCTGCTTCCTGGAGACATTGGAGCAGAAGTCTGCCCAGGAGCAGCTGAGGGAGCTGGGGGTGCTGATCCTGGAGCAGAGGAGGCTGAGGGGAGAACTTCTGGCTCTCTGAGAGGAGGTTGGAGCCAGGGAGGCAGCATCTCTGCTCCCAAAGAACAGGAGGACAAGAGGAAATGGCCCCAAGCTGTGCCAGGGGAGGTTTGGGTTGGAGATGAGGAAGAATTTCTTCACTGAAAGAGTGGTCAGGCATTAGAACAGTCAGCCCAGGGCAGGGTGGAGTCACCATGCCTGGAGGGGTTCAGAAACCACATTGCTGTGGCACTTGGGGGGTGGTTTAGTGGCCATGGTGCTGTTGGGGGGATGACCTTAGGGTCTTGTCCAACCTCAGGGATTCCAGGCTTCCATTCAAAGCAAGTTTGTTCCCAGGGAGGTGTCAGGGATGTCTCCCCTCCCCGAGGGGACTCTGGGGGATAAAAGAGTGGGATTTCTGTGAGCTCTGCAGCTGAAGGTGCCACCAAAACAGCTCCATGGTGTTGGACACCTCACCCATCCCTGCTCCTGGGTGCCTGAAGGTCACAGCGAGCCCCAACCTGGGTGAAAATTCCTCAGTTTTCCTCCTCCCCTCCAGGAATACATCCGGCTGCTGCAGCCCTGGTGCCACGTCAACATGGGGTCCTGCCACTTCCTGATGGGTCGCTGTCACCTTGTCATGGGGGAGGGACACAAGGTAAGGGGCTCCTCTCCTGCTCCAAGGTCTCCTCCAGGATTTGGGATGCCAGAGTTGGGCCGGGCAGTGCCATCCTCTTCCCTGCTCCGTGTCAGTGCCCCAGGGGACACTCAGGAGCTGCTTCCTGCTTCACTTCCAGGCTCTGGATTGTTTCTGCCAAGCTGCCTCAGAGGTGGGAAGAGAAGAGTTCTTGGACAGGCTGATCCAGCCCGAGGAGGGGGAGGTGGTCTCCTCCCCACGCCTGCAGTACTACAACAAGGTAGGGCTGAGGAGCTGAGTCCTTCCAGGGGGAGCTCCCTCTTGGTTCCCAGATTTTGGGGAAGCCACACTGGGGAAAAAAGACTTTTTTTGTGTGTTGTTTTGTTGTTTTGGTTTGGGCTGTTTGTTGGGTTTTGTTTTTCTGAGGAGGTGAAGCCCTCCCTGTTGTCTGTTTACTCTCTCTGGAGGGTGGTGGTGAGGTGAAAGCTTGGGACTTTCCACCTCTGAGTTTCCTACCAGCAGAGGACTTTGGTATCCAGCAGAAACAGGTGGGGTGAGATCCAGAAGCCCAACGTGTCTGGGCTGGATGTAGCTGCTGCTCCAGGGGAGGGTTCTGAAGCTTTGAGGCAAATTCAAATGGATGTCTTGAAACTGAGATGGGATCTTTCTGTTTTGCATAACACCCTCACTCAGCCAGGCTGCCAGCTGGGACCCAGGCTGCTTGGAAAGGATTCCCTGGTGTTAAAATCCATAAAATGTGAGGGGTTTCAGGTGTCCTTAGAGAGGGAGGGTCTCTAACAGAACCACGTGCCTGCCTGGGGACAGAATCTGGTCAGAGGGGTTTGTGGTAACCACCAGTGCTAAAATGGGTCAGGAAACTCAAGGTGTGGAGCTGAATCCTCCAGAAGAACCACAGCCTGGACTGGTGCTGGGCTTTGACTCAGCTCTCTTACCAATTTCTTTCCTTTTTCAGTGGCAAAAATCTGTTGGCTGCTCTTAGGGGCAGGAGCAGCTCTTCAAATCAAACCAGAAAACCCCAAAACCCCCTCCCCAAGCCAGCTCCTCCCGTGGTGCTGCTGCAGCTGACCCTGGGCTGTTGTCTCCTCCAGGTTCTGCGTTTGCTGGACATGGTGGGGCTGCCTGAGCTGGTGATCCAGCTGGCCACCTTGGCCATCATGGAATCTGTGGATGACTGGAGGAGCCAGGTACTTCTCCTCCATCCAAATATTTCTTTAAGAAGTTCTCTGGGTGGTTTTTTTCTTAACCACAGAACTCAACCCACTCTGGTTTCTGCTTTTGGGGTGGTTTCAGGCTACTCTGAGGACTTGCATCTTCAAACATCACTTGGATTTGGGACACAACAGTGAAGCATATGTTGCCTTAACCCAGAACCCAGATCCCAGCAGGTAGGTGACACTCCCACACCTTGATGCTCACTTCTCTCAGGTCCCTGAACCAATTTGTTTTTGCATCAAACTGAAGGGGAGATTTGATGCCTGAGGGCAGGAGGTGGCTGCTGTGCTCAGCCTGTGTCAAGGTGCCTTTAAAAAAAGAATTCTTCAGTTTTTGGAGGAACAGCTGGAATCAGGAGGAACAGCTGGAATCAGGAGGAACAGCTGGAATCAACGCCGTCCCAAAGGAGGAAACTGAGGGTGGAGGGAAAGCTAATTGAGGACAGAGCCAAAGAAAACTGAAGATGGTGTTGGAAAGCTTTAGGAGAGCAGTCAGAAAGAGTCAAATTTTCAATACAGAATGGTGATGAAAGAGTTTTAATGGGGGGAAAAAAAAAAAAGAGATGAATTTTCATCTTGAGTACCCTCTGGGATGTGGAAGGGTGGTGAGGAAGTGGCCTCAGGTTGCACCAGGGGAGGCTTGGGAACAACTTCTCCCTGGAAAGGGTCATCAGGGGTGGAGCCCCCATCCCTGGAGGGTTTGGGAGGACTCAGAGCTGTGGTGCTGAGGGCTGTGGGGTGGTGGTGGCCTTGGCAGGGCTGGGGGAAGGGCTGGGCTGGATTAAAAGGACTTTTCCAACCTAAAGAGTTCAGTGAGTGTGAACTGGGCAGAGGAAGCTTCATCCCAGCAGAGGAGGATGTGATGAGCAGGAGTGGCTGGGTTAGACCTTCAGAGGAGAGGCAGGAGTGGGTTTGATTTGAATCTGAAATAAATCTTGCCAAGCAGAGGTGGCAGGGAGAGGGAGGGCTCAGGCTGAGACCTCTGCTGTCCAGGTTCTTCCCAGGAGAAACAGGAAGGGATTTCTTGCTTCTAAGGCAGGAAAAATTTTAAAAAATAAATGGCTGGAGCTCCCCAGGAAGCAGAGAGGGGTTTGTTGCTGCTCCTCAGGCAGGATTCCATCTCTCTCCCTGCAGGCAGCTGGACTGTCTACGCCAGCTAGTGGTGGTTCTCTGCGAGCGCTCCCAGCTCCAGGACCTGGTGGAGTTCCCTTACGTCAACCTGGATAACGAGGTACAGCCCTAACCAGGTCATCAGGGGGGTCTCCAGGGATTCCAGGGATTCTCCACCCACGGGGACCTTCTCCTTGTCCCCCCACAGGTGGTGGGGATCATCGAGTCACACGCTCGAGCTGTGGACCTGATGTCCCACAACTACTACGAGCTGCTCTATGCCTTCCACATCTACCGCCACAACTACCGCAAGGGTGAGGCCCCTGGGAGCAGGGCTGCTCCTCCTGGCACTGCCACACAACCACTGAACCACCACCCGGGCTGGAAAGGGCCTCTGGGATCACCAAATCCAACCCTTCATCCACTCCCCCTGCGGTTGTGCCCGTGGCACTCAGTGCCACATTCAGCAGTTCCCACCTCCAGGGATGGAGAATCCTCCACCCCCTCTCTGGGCACCCATTCCAATGCCTCAGCACCCTCTCTGGAGAGAATTTCTTCCTGATATCCAAGCTAAACCTCCTTAAGCTCTGCCAGGGGAGGTTTAGGTTGGATATTAGGAAGAACTTCTTAAGCCCATGGCCTCTTGTCCCACTGATATCTGCCTGGGAGCAGAGCCCAACCCCCCCTGGCTCCAACCTCCTTTCAGGGAGTTGCAGAGAGTGATGAGGTCTCCCCTGAGCCTCCTCTTCTCCAGCCTCAACACCCCCAGCTCCCTCAGCCCTTCCTCACAGCAATTCTGCTGGATCCCTTCACAGCCTCCTTGCTCTTCTCTGGACCTGCTCCAGCACCTCAGTCTCCTTCCTGAACCTTGGTGGACTCCATCCTTGGGTGGGAGTGTTGGTGTGCCTGTGGAAAGGCTCTGCAGAGGGAGCAGGAGAGGCTGGATCAGTGGGACAAGGACAATTGGATGAGGTTCAGCCAGGTCAGGTCCTGCACTTTGGTCACAACAACCCCGTGCAGTGCTTCGGGCTTTGGGCAGGGGTGGCTGGAAAACTCCTCAGCAGGAAAGGACTGGAAGGTGCTGGTGGACAGCCAGGTGGCCAAGAAAGCCACCAGCATCCTGGCTTTTATCAGAAATAGTGTGGCCAGCAAGAGGAGAGAAGGGATTTTGCCCCTGTACTCTGCACTGGTGAGGTTGGACCTCAAGTGGTGTGTTCAGTTCTGGGTCCCTCACTGCAAAGAGGTGACTGAGGTGCTGGGACATTTCCAGAGGAGAGCAACCAAGCTGGTGAGGGGCCTGGAGAATAATCTGTATGAGGAAGGGCTGAGGGAACTGGGCATGGGTAGTTTGGAGGAGGCTGAGGGGAGACCTTGAGGGGATTGGGACGTGGGTCTTGGGCTCTTCCCCCCCAGTGCCAGCAACAGGACAAGGGGAAAGGGGTTCAAGCTCTGCCAGGGGAGGTTCAGGTTGGATATTAGAATAAATTTCTTCCCAGCAGGAGTGATTAAACACTGGGACAGGCTGCTCAGGGAGGTGGTGGAGGCAACATCCCTGGAGATGCTGAGAAGATGGGGAGAGGAGGTGCTGCAGGGAGGGCTCAGTGGTTGTAGGGGCTTGGTCAGATTTTGACCAACCTTGCTGCTCCAACCCGATTCTGTGCTGGGCCTGGGTGATCTCAGAGCTGCTTTCCAGGCGTGACTGTTGTGTGATTGCTTTTTCCTTCCAGCTGGGACAGTGATGTTTGAGTATGGGATGAGGCTGGGCAGGGAGGTGCGGACGCTGCGCGGGCTCCAGAAGCAGGGGAATTGTTTCCTGGCTGCCATCAACTGCTTACGTCTCATCCGCCCCGAGTATGCCTGGATAGTGCAGCCAGCTCCAGGAGCTGTGGTAGGAAACCTTCAGCTCAGCTCCCACCTCAGCTGCTGACCCCAGGGGGATCCAGTTTCCAGCTGGATATTCGGGAAGGAGCTTCCTCAAATCCCTTGGGAGGGGTTGGGCTTCTTCATCCCCTGCCCTCAGCACCCCCTCACCTCACCCCTCTGCAGCACCCTTGGGTGGTTGGGGCTTTGGGGAGGATGCTGGGGTCTGTATGTGGGAATAAATCCCTTTTTGGGGGGTTTATTATTTATGTAAAGGAGTTCAGACTCCTTCTGGGGGAGTCTGAAGCAGTTAAAAGGAGAATCACTGGGAGGTGGTTTGTGGTTCAGGTCTGGTGGTGGTGGTTGTAGCCCCAGCAGCTCGTGCTGTGCCCTGTTTCTGGTAGCCAGAGACAAGCAGAGCCTGAACTGCCAAGGCCTTGTGTGGCTTTTCTCTTTCATATTGGAAACCAGGTGGGGATAAACCCTCTTTTTTTTTTTTTTTTTTTTCTGCTTTTTCCTGCCAGTATGAACGTCCTGGAGCATCCCCCAAGAGAAGCCACGATGGGGAGTGCACAGCTGTTCCAAGTGAGTGCCCAGCCCTGGGTTTGGGTTGGTTTGTTTTGCATTTCCCCAACTTCTGCTCTGCCCTTGGAGCTCTGCTGGTCCCCTGTGAACTGGGGGACAGCTCAGGGCAGCTCTCACCTCCATCTGATCAATAATTTGGGGTGATTTATATCTCAGGAGAGCTTTTCCCTCCATCTGATGAATAATTTGGGGTGATTTATGGCTCAGGACAGCTTTCACTTCCATCAGATCAATAATTTGGGGTGATTTATGGCTCAGGACAGCTTTCACCTCCATCATAAATAACTTGGGGTGATTTATGGCTCAGGACAGCTTTCACCTCCATCAGATCAATAATTTGGGGGGAGATTTAGCCACAGATCCTGGCAGGCAGAGCAGCAGCTGTTTCCCACCAGAAAATAACACCTCAACTAAAGGAGGAATCAAGGTTTGGATCCAGGAGATGAGACCCTGTTCAAGGTAGCAAGGAGAGGGCAGCAAATCCCACCCTTTCCTGGGGTACAGCTCCTCTTAGCATAAGCAGAGAGGTATAAACATTTTCCCTAGTGCCTGAGGAGCTTTTTTCTTTAAATCCTTTGAATCTTTTGCCTCTGCTTCTCACAGCAACTCGACAGATTGAGATCTTGGAGCTGGAAGATCTGGAGAGGGAAAGTGTCCTGGCCCGGATCCGACTGACCCTGGTGCAGCATGACCTCTCCACAGCAGCTGTGGCAGGTAAGAGGAACTTGGGGCTCCCACCTCTTACTTCCCACCTCTTACTTCCCACCAGGCTTCTTTTTTTTAGCTCCTTAAGAACATTTTCAGTCGTAGCTCAGAGGAGAAAACAGCAATTTTGCTCTGAAGCCAGAGGCAGGAGCTGGCAGGAGCCCTTCCCTTCCCTTCTCCCCAGCATTTCAGTGTTGCCACCAGTGTCAGCAGCCTGGGAGAAACAGTCTGAAGGTTTTCACAGGTTTCTGTGGTTTCTTGAACTCTGCATGGGGCTGGGTTTGTGACTTGAGACAAACCAAGCACCTTTTTGGCTTGCTGGAAGCTGCCCTCAGGTGTAAAAGGAATTAGAAAGCCCTAAGGAAAAACCCAAACAAACCATGATTAAATTCTTCTGCTGGACAATCCTGCTTGTCAAAAGTTGTTCCTTGCTGCTGGGGAGCAGAGAGCTGGGATTCTCCCCCCTTGACCTGCTCTCTGGGATGAGTTATGCAGCACAGACATGGTTTTCCTCTTGAAGCAGCAGCAGGAGGTGACTTCCCAGTGAGGGACTGCAGGAAACTGGGTCCAGCAGCTGCTTTGGAGGCAAAACTGGAGGTGCAGGGAGCTGAGTGCCACCATTTCACCTCCCCTCCTGCCACCTCCTGCCCTGGGTGGCTGCTGCTTTCCCCAGTCCCTCCAGGGACTGCTCCAGAATCCTTCTGGTTGGGAAAGAGCTTGGAGATCCTGGAGTCCAGGCAGGACCCCAACTCTGCTGAGCCTCCTCCTGTCCCTCAGCACCACATCTCCAGGGCTTCTGAACACCTCCAGGGATGGATGGGGATCCAACCACCTCCCTGGGCAGCTGGGCCAGTGCTTAACCACCCTTTTGGGGAAGGAATTGTTCCTAATATCCAATCTAAACCTTCCCTGGGCAACTTCAGGACATTTCTTCTCCTTTCACTTGTTCCTCGGGAGCAGAGCCCAACCCCCTGGTTCCAACCTCCTGCAGTGAGCAGGAAGGTGATGAATGGAGATGAGGAAGGAGCAGGTCGTTGTGCTGGTGATAATGGAAGGGGGAAGTTTAGTGCAAAGCTTACAGGTTGGCACCAAGCTGGTTCTCCTGCCCTGCAGGGAACTCCAGCCCTGAGGAAACTCTTGCTCTCCTGATCCGTGCCGGCCTCTTCGACACCGCTGTCACCCTCTGCCAGACCTTCAAGCTGTCCTTGACACCCATCTTTGAGGGACTCACCTTCAAGTAGGTACCAAGCTGCTGCTCTCCTTGCTTTGGGAGGCTGGAGGAATGTGGGAGGTGTGTGGCAGGGTTCCCCAGGCTCAGGAGCCAGCTCTGTCCTCACCCGACTCCTCAGCTCCTGCCTGATGGTTTTGAGGTGGGAATTAATTCCTCACACCTAAAAAAAGGGAAAATAAGGGAGCAGGGGGTGGAGGGAAAGGTTTCTCCCTTGCTTCAGGGGAGAGGTGGCCTCTGGCAAGTGCAGGTGATGCCAACCCAGGCACAGCCATTATCTGGAGACCTTTGTGGTGAGGTGGCTCGTGCCACACTCCTGCTGGTGGCCCTGGAGCTGCTCCCAGAGTTGGGGGTGGTCTTGGTACCCTCATCCCTCATCTCCAACCTTCCAGAGGATGCCTGGTGCCTGCTCAGGGGCTCAGCTGAGTCCTGTTCCTCTGGTTGGATGCACAGAGGGACATCTCTTGCCCAAACTCAGACCCTAAGGCTCACACCTGAGTCGTTGTTGATTCCTTTCCCTTGGGGCAAGCTCAGAAATTGCCTTTTTCCTGCCAAGCCAGCAAATTTCTGGCTGTTTCTTAGACAAAGCCATGCTAGGGGGGAAGGGGAGCAGAGCAGGAGGAGGCTCCCAGGGCACCCACCTTTGTGCTGCTCCCACTTTAGGTGCATCAAGCTGCAGCTGGGAGGGGAGGCAGCACAGGCAGAGGCTTGGGACTGGCTGGCAGCAAACCAGCTCTCAGCACTGGTCACCACCAAGGAGTCCAGGTAGGTCCTGGACCATGGGGGGGACAAGAACAGAACCATTCCTGGTGAGATGGGGACATTCCTGGAGCCTTGCAGGAATCCTGAGGGTCACAAGTTGACTTAAAAAGAAGAAAACCTGAGAGGGGAGGACACCTCTGTGGGTGTCCCTGCTGTCCCCACCTTCTGCTGGTTTGGTTTTAGCCCAAGAGGCTGTGTGAACACCCAGGTGCTGCTCACTGCCTCCTCTGGAGGAGAGAGTGGGGAACATAAAGGTGGTGGAGACTCGTGGGGCTGGGACAGGAACAATTCCATGCTAGAAATCCAATGTGATAGGAGCAGAATGTCCCCCAGGCATGCCAGGACCTGGATAACAACCTCCTTGGTCTGTTGCTCTGCTCCCTCCCAGCTTCTTCTCATCCTCCAAATCCCAGATTTCAATCCCAAACCTATTCCAGCTCCTCAGAAGGAAACTGAGCTCTCCGTGCCAGGAGGGCTGAGGCCACACCTTGAAACCCAGGCAAGGGGACAAGGTCCCCCTGGTGCAGTCCCTGGTGACAGGGACCCCCTGGCCCAGCTTCTCAGGGTGGGAATCCTTGCTTTGCAGTGCCACGGATGAAGCTTGGAGGCTGCTCTCATCCTACTTGGAATGTTACCCATCCCAGAACAGCCTCCACCATCGCTGTGTCATCAACAAGCTTCTGGCCCACGGGATCCCTCTGCCCAACTGGCTCATCAACAGCTACAAGGTCAGCTCATCCCTTGCCTGAGCCCCAAAAACCATCTCCAAGCTGTCCCCAGCTCCTCCTGACAGCAAATCCCACATTGAGGTTGGATGGTGGGAAGAGTTTCCTTGCTGGAAGGAAGAGTGGTCAGGGATTGGATTGGAATGAGCTGCCCAGGGCAGGGCTGGAGGGGTCAGAAAAGGTGTTGAGGTGACAGTTCAGGACATGGTGGTGTTGGCTTGGGGGTTGGATTTACCACAGGATCATTAAGGATGGAAAAAAACCCTTCAAGTCCAACCAGAACCCACCTTGATTGATGATCTTGGATCTTTAATGATTCCAAGCTTCACCCTTCCAGCTCCAGCAACATCTTGGGTCACTGTGTGGGGAAGAGCTGGAGCTTGGAGCCCATTCCAGAGGCTCAGGGAAGGCTCTTCCCAGCACTGGGGCTCAGGGCAGGATCTCCTCAGCATGCTGGTGGCTCCTGGCCGTGGTCCCCAGGTGATTTCTCCCCCTCTTTGCCTGCAGAAGGTGGATGCTGCTGAGCTGCTGAGGCTCTACTTGAATTATGACCTTCTGGAGGAGGCTGTGGAGCTGGTCCTGGAATATGTGGATGCAGTGCTGGGCAAAGGGCACCAGTATTTTGGAATTGAGGTGGGTGTCAGGACCCTTCCTGGGGGCAGAGCCCTCTGCTTGGCTTTGTGCCCCCATCCTTTGGTGCTTCCAGGAGGAAGAGTGTGGGGTAAAGCCACTCCCAGAGAGGAGAGGATCTCAGAGTGGGACCTGTGGGGTTGGGGTGTCACGGGTGGGAGCTTTTCCTCTCAGGGAGGAACGTTGACACCCCGTTTTGACCCCAGGAATGTCCTTTCCCTTCCAGTTCCCTCTCTCAGCCACAGCCCCCATGGTCTGGTTGCCCTACACAGCCATCGATCAGCTCCTCCAGGCCCTCCAGGAGAGCTCCACCAACCCACACAACCTCCTGGTACGTCCCCCACGGCCCCCCAGGAGCACCCAGGGGTGACATTTGGGGGGGTGGGAGTGGGAGTGGGAGAACCCATCCCCTCTGACCCCTGCTCTGGCCCTGTCCCAGCTCTCCCAGCAGCTCCAGCAGAAGATGGAGGATTACCAGCACAAGGTCAGCGTGGCCACCCGGGATCGGCTCTACCGCCGCACTTAGGGACAGCCCTGTCCCCCCATGACCCCCCCTGCTGGGTGCTGGCTCCAGGTGACACCCCCAGGAGCCACCCCCGGGTGTCCCCCCTGCGCTGCTGGTGCTCTTTTTACTCTTTTTTCTTTCTTTTTTCGGTTATTTTGTTGTCTGGAAGGACCCAGCTGGGGGAGGTGGGTGTGGGGGGGGAGCCTTGGTGTGTCACCTCGCTGGCCCTGTGTGTGTGTGTGTCCCCGAGGGGTGACACTGGGGGGGTGACTGGCACCAGGGTGGGTCCCCTCGCTCTCCTCCTGTGCCAGAGGCAGCAGCTTCGGGTCTTTCTTTTTGGGTTTTTTTTTTTATTTATTCGTGATGCTTTTGGATAAAAACGGAATAAACCGACAGTGTTGGTATGGGGCTGCCTGGGGGGCTGGGGGGCTCTGTGGGGCTGGGGGATCCCTGGGGGGCTGGGGAGCTCTGGGGGGCTCCAGGATCCCTGAGGGGCTGGGGGATCCCTGGGGGGCTGGGGATCCCTGGGGGGCTCTGTGAGGCTGGGGGATGCCTGGGGGGTTCCCTGGGGGGCTGGGGCTGTAGGGCAGCAGCGTTGGAGCTGCTGGAGGGGGGGGACACTATAGGGCAGGAGAGGGTGAGAGGGGGGGTCTGTAGGGCAGGGTGGGGGCTATGGGGTAGAGAGGGGCACTGAGGCTGGAGGGGGGTTATAGGACAGGGGGGAGGGGGCTGTAGTATAGAGGGGGGCTACAGGGTGAGGCTAAGGGGGAGTCATAGGGGGGTATAGAGTGGGGGGGCTACAGGGCAGTGCTGTGGGGGGGGGTGTAGGGTGGGGCTATGGAGGGGTGCTATAGGGTGGGGTGTCTATAGGGCAGTGCTTTGGGGGGCCATGGGGGGGGGGGCTATAGGGCGATGCTGGGGATGGGGGTTATACGGGGGGGTCTATAGGGCGGTGCTCTGGGGGGATTATACGGGGGGGAGTCTATGGGGCGGTGATCTGGGGGGGCTATGGGGTGAGGGGGCTATGGGGCGGTGCTGGGGGTGGGGGTTATACAGGGGGTGGTCTGTGGGGTGGTGCTCTGGGGGAATTATGGGGCGGGGGCACTATAAGGGGGGTGGGGGTCTATGAGGCAGTGCTGGGGATAGGGGTTATAGGGGCGGGGGTCTATAGGGCGGTGCTCTGGGGGAGCTATGGGGCGGGGGGGCTATAGGGCGATGCTGGGTATGGGGGTTATAGGGGGGGGGGTCTATGGGGCGGTGCTCTGGGGGGGCTATAGGGGGGGGGTCTATAGATGGGTGCTCTATAGATGGGGGGGTTATAGGGGGGCTCTATAGATGGGTGCTCTATAGATGGGTGCTCTGGGGGGGGCTATAGGGGGGGTCTATAGATGGGTGCTCTATAGATGGGTGCTCTGGGGGGGCTATAGGGGGGGTCTATAGATGGGTGCTCTATAGATGGGTGCTCTGGGGGGGCTATAGGGGGGCTCTATAGATCGGTGCTCTGGGGGTCTCCGGTGCTCTCCGTGTCCGAGGCCCCCGCGGGAATCTCTGCCCGCGCCGCCTTGGCCCCGCCCCCCCTTCTCGGTGGGCGGAGCTTTCTCAGACCCCGCCCCCTTTCTCACCCCCACGCTCGCCGTGGCCCCGCCCCCTCCCTGTCTCCCCGCGCATGCGCAGGCCCCGCCCTGAGGCGCCGCTCCCGCCGCCGCCGCCATGGGGAAGAAGTCGCGGTCAGCGCCGGGCCGCAGGCCCATCCTCCGCCTGTCCCCACCCGGGCCCCGCCGCGAGGAGGCACCGGGACCGCCGCTGGAAGGAGCCGACTCGGGTTCCGAGCCGGGTAACAGCGGATGGAGGCGGGGGTTGGGTTGGGCTGAGGGGGGGGGGAGGGTTTGTGCTTTGTTGGCGGGGCGCGGCCTAGCGCAGGCTTCGGTGAGGCCTGCTCGGAACCCTGCGGCCGAGCGGGGGCACCGCCGCCTCAGCGGACACGGACACGGACACGTACGGACACCCACAGGCACGTACAGACACCCACTGATACAGACAGACACACATACAGATACCCACGGGCACACACAGACACCCACGGACACCCACTGGTACAGACGGACACGCACGGACACGCATAGAGATACCCACGGACACCCACAGGCACATACATACACCCACTGACACAGACAGGCACCCACAGCCACAGACAGACACACGTACAGATACCCACGGACACACATGGACACACACAGACACCCACGGACGCCCACTGGTACAGACAGGCACCCACGGGCACAGACGGACACACACAGACACCCACGGGCACCCACTGATAGAGACGGGCACCCACGGACAGGCATAGAGATATCCACGGACACCCACAGGCACATACAGACACCCACGGACACGCACTGGTACAGACAGGCACCCACAGACACACACAGACACACATACAGATACCTACGGACACCCACTGACACAGACAGGCACCCACGGGCACAGACAGACACACATAGAGATCCCCACGGACACACATGGACACCCCCAGACCCCCACGGGCACACACAGACACCCATGGACACCCACTGATACAGACAGGCACCCATGGACACAGACAGACACACATACAGATACCCACGGGCACACATGGACACTCACAGGCACCCACGGGCACCCCCAGACCCCCACGGACACCCCCAGCCCCCCACGGACACCCCCTCCCTGCTCTCTCTAAACCGTTTTCCCCTCGCAGAGGAGCCCGAGGCTGTGGCCGAGCCCCCCCGCAGCGCTCCCAACCCCCCGGCCCCTGCACCCGCTGCTGCTGTCAAGCCCACAGGTAGGAGGAGAGGAGGTAAAACTCCCTCTTTTTCCCAAAAAACCCCAATAAACTAACAATCAGGGACGTGCCCCTCTGCTTTTAGGGAAGGAGCATCCCCACCCATAAGAAGTCCTTTTTTATTTCTGTCTCATAAACAACTGGGGGGCTCTGGGTGGGCTGTGGGGGTTCCCTGCTCCTCCAAAGCCCTTCCTGGATGGGTATTGTCCCTCTGTATGTGCTTATTAGGTTAATTAACTCTTTCCTCAGCGATTCTTAATACTGATTATCCTCCTCTTAATTGCTTTGAGGTCTCTTTTGAGGTTTGCTCCTCCCCAGTTCCTTTTCCAGCCTTACTCCCAGGACAGGATAATGACCCCGTTTCACTGCTTTGGACTTAACTCCCCCCAGTTCTTTAGGGTGGAGGTTGGAAAAACTCCCTCTTTTTCCCAAAAAACCCCCCAATAAACTAACAATCAGGGACGTGCCCCTCTGCTTTTAGGGAAGGAGCATCCCCACCCATAAAAAGTCCTTTTTTATTTCTGTCTCATAAACAACTGGGGGGGCTGTGGGGGTTCCCTGCTCCTCCTAAGCCCTTTCAGTGGGTATTGTCCCTCTATAGGTGCTTATTAGGTTAATTAACTCTTTCCTCAACGATTCTTAATACTGAGGAGCAGTGATTATCCTCCTCTTAATTGTTCTGAGGTCTCTTTTGAGGTTTGCTCCTCCTCAGTTCCTTTTCCAGCCTTATTCCCAGGACAGGCTGCTGCCCCCGTTTCACTGCTTTGGACTTAACTCCCCCCAGTTCTTTAGGGTGGGGGTTGGAAAAACTCCCTCTTTTCCCCAAAAAAACCCCCAATAAACTAACAATCAGGGACGTGCCCCTCTGCTTTTAGGGAAGGAGCATCCCCACCCATAAAAAGACCTTTTTTTCCTTTCTCACAAACGATTGGGGGGTTCTGGGGGGGCTGTGGGGGTTCCCTGCTCCTCCAAAGCCCTTTCAATGGGTATTGTCCCTCTGTAGGTGCTTATTAGGTTAATTAACTCTTTCCTCAACGATTCTTAATACTGAGGAGCAGTGATTATCCTCCTCTTAATTGCTTTGAGGTCTCTTTTGAGGTTTGCTCCTCCCCAGTTCCTTTTCCAGCCTTACTCCCAGGGCAGGATAATGACCCCGTTTCACTGCTTTGGACTTAACTCCCCCCAGTTCCTTAGGGTGGGGGTTGGAGCAGGGCCCTTCCCCCCTCTTCAGTGCTTGAGTGTCTTGGGAATGTTGGTTTCTCAGCTTAGGAGCTGCCCCTGCAGTGTGTTTTGGGGGGGAAGGAGGAAAAAGGGATTTTTTTCCCCTTTTTGCTGTTATTATAACTTCAATAAATCCAATTTCCACTCAGTAATTCACACAGGAGTGCTCAGAGGAGCAGTTCCTCCCCCTCTCTGGTTTTCAGCAGACAGCCCAAGGATGGGGAATTATTTTTTAGTGTTTTAGGTTTTTTTTTTTACCCTGGGGGCTTTGCTCTTCCTCTCTCCCAAGGCAATTTTGGGGCAGTTCCCTTCTTTTTGGATAGAATGGATACTTGGGGGCCATTTCTCCCCTCAGCTCCCTCAGGGGGGGTTCCCCACACCCCTCACCTCCCCTTGCTGCTCTCCAGCAGCACCACAAGAGTTTGGGGGGTTCAGTCTGCCTCTGAACCCCCTTTTTTTGATGAAATTTCCCCAATTTCCCCTCTGCCCGGGGCCAGGAGGTTTGTGCCTGCTGGGTGCCTACGCAGACAGCGACGAGGAGGAGGGAGAAAGCTCAGAGAAACCCCCCCGGGCCTCGGGTACCAACGGCAACAACTCAGACATCGACAGCACCTTGGCCAACTTCTTAGCGGTCAGTGCCTTGGGGAGGGGGGAGGAAGGAAAATTCCCTTTGGAATTGAGGAAAAAACGGGAAAAACCCGAGGATCCCGGCGCTGCCGAGCTGATCCGGGGTTGTTTCCACAGGAGATCGATGCCATCACGGCTCCTCCCCAGCCTGCTGAGCCTTCCCCCTCCCACACCGCTGTCCCCTCCTCCTCCTCATCTTCCTCGGTGCCGCCCCCAACCCCTCCCCGTCCGGAGCCAAAGGATTCGGGATCGGGATCAGGATCCCAACCCCCCCCCAGCACCACCAACGGAGCTGCCCCAGCACCCGAGTGGCAGTATGACACCCAGTGCTCCCTGGCAGGAGGTCAGCACAGGGCTGGGAAAGGGGGGGAAACGTTTTGGGGGGGGGGGGGGGGGATGTACCTATTTTGGGGGGTGGGCAACCATCTGGGGGGGCTCTGCACCAATTTGGGGGGGAATGGGAGCATTTGGGGGGGAATGGGAGCATTCTGGGAGGGGGTTGTACCTGTGTTAAGGGGAGGTGCTGCCATTTGGTGGGAGATGCACCCATTTTGGGGGGCTTGCAGCCATTTGGGGGGCTCTGCACTCATCTTGAGGGGGGGCTGCACCTATTTTGGGGGGGGCACACTCATTTTAAGGGAAGATGCACCCACTTTGGGAGGGTGCACCCATTTTGAGGGGGGCTGCACACATTTTAAGGGGAAGATGCACCCATTTTGGGGGGGGCTGCAACCATTTTGGGGGCTCAGCACTTATTTTGAGGGGGGCTACACCTATTTGGGGGGGGGCACACATTTTAAGGGAAGGTGCAGCCATTTTGAGGGGGGCTGCAGCCATTTTGAGGGCTCTGCTCCCATTTTGGGGGCTCTGCACCCATTTAGAAGGGGGCTTCACCCATTTTAAGGGGGGGCTGCACCTATTTTTGTGGGGGCACACCCATTTTAAGGGAAGATGCACCCATTTTGGGGGGGCCTGCAGCCATTTTGGGGGCTCTTCTCCCATTTTGAGGGGCTCTACACCCATTTAGAGGGGGACTGCACTCATTTTGGGGTTTCTGCTGCCCCCCACTGTGCTCCCCAGAGGGACCTGAGGGTGGTGACGATCAGGAAAAAGGGGGTGACAGCAGGGAAAGGGGGTGACACCCACCCAGGAGCTGATCCAGTGGGGGGTGGGAGGTTCCCTGGGCGTGTCCCCAGGTGCCACCAGGTGTGTCCCCCCCTGGGTGCCATCGTGTCCTTGTCCCCTGTGTGGCAGTGGGGGAGCTGGAGATGGGGGACTGGCAGGAGGTGTGGGATGAGAACACGGGCTGCTACTACTACTGGAACACCCAGAGCAATGAGGTGACCTGGGAGCTGCCCCAGTACCTGGCCACTCAGGTCCAGGGCCTCCAGCACTACCAGCACAGGTAGGAGATGTCCCCCTTTGTGTCCCCAACCCTGTCCCCTGGCTCCTTCCTCCCCCCCTTCACCCCTCTCTTCCTCAGCAGTGCCAACGGGAGCTTCGTGGCTGAGCCCTATTCCCAGGAGAAGGGAATAAGAGGGGCCAAGAGGGAGGTGAAGAAGGTGAGTGAGGGCCAAACCCCTGCCCTGGTGCTGCTTGGGGAGGGGTGAGGTGTTTCCTGACCCAAAGCTCCCTCCCTCAGGAGGTGAATGAAGGTGTCCAAGCCCTCTCCAACAACGAGGAGGAGAAAAAAGGGGTGGCTGCAGCTCTGCTGGCCCCACTGCTCCCCGAGGGGGTGAAGGAGGAAGAGGAACGCTGGAGGAGGAAGGTGATCTGCAAAGAGGAGGTGGTGGAGCCACCTCCTGAAGAGGAAGGCAAAGCAGGAGAGGTGACAGTGGTGGCAGCTGGTCCCCAAGAACCCGAGGCCATCAGGGAGCCTCTGGAGGAGCCCCTGCAGGAGGAGCTGTGCAGTGTGGTGCAGTCTGGGGAGAGTGGGGAGGAAGAGGAGGAGGAGCAGGACACCCTGGAGCTGGAGATGGTGCTGGAGAGGAAGAAGGTGAGGGAAGGAGGGCTTCTTGGGGGGCAGAGGGGGCTTTTTTGGGGAGGAGGTGGGTTTTGGGGGAAGGGTATTTTGTCAGGAAGGATTTTTGGGGGGAAAGTGTTTATTTTGGGGAATAAAGGAATTTTTTTTGAGGGGAAAGGGTTTATTTTTTCAGGAGAAAAGATCTTTCTAGAAGACAGAGTTGGTCTTGGGGGGGGAAGGGTTTTTTTTAGGAAAGGCACGGGGTGTTTTTGGCCAAGTTTTAGGGGAAGGGTTTTTGGGGAAGAGCTGATTTGTATGGGAAGGTTTGGTTTGAAATGAGTTTGGTTTGGGGGGGAAGACCTTTTTATGGCAGGAAGTTTGTTTTTTGGTGGGTAGAAGGGTACTTTTGTGGGGGGAAGGTCTTTGTGGTGGGTTGAAGGGTGCTTTTCTTAGGGGTAAAAGGCTTTTTTTGGGGGGAAAGGGTTTTTTTGAGGAAGTTCTTGTCAAGGAAATCAATTTTTTGGTGCAGGACAGTTGGAAACCACCCAGAAGCTGCAGCACTTTGTGTCTGTCTCCTTCCCCAGGCTGCTCCTGTATGGGCTGGGGGCTCCAAATTCCCTCTTTATCCCCTGGGGTGTCTCCAGCTCCTCCCTGTCTCTCTCCTCAGGCTGAGCTCCGTGCCCTGGAGGAAGGGGAGGGCAGCATCTCAGGCTCCAGCCCCCTCTCAGATGGCAGCCAGGGGGCTTCCCAGGACCCTGCTCGTCGTTTGGCCTCCAAAAGGGGGAAGTGGAAACTTTTTGTGGGAGCTGCCAGCCCTGAAGCTGCCACTCGAGGCTCCAAAACTGGGAGGGAGAGCCCAGAGGTGGGAGAAACAGGTAATTGGGAAAGGTCCCTCCTGGGAGGGGAGGAGGAGGAGGAGGAGGAGGAGGAGGAGAGGCCCCTGAGGAGCTGGTGAGGTAGGTGGGACAAGTTTTAGGGGGGTGGTTGTCACCTCTGTCACACACAGCCTGGCTTTGTCCCTTAATGAGACACCTCTACATCCCTCCTGCTCTGTTGAGCCCTCACCCTGCAACACCATGGAATGGGGGCATTTTTTGGGGTTGGAAAGGAGCTTTAGGATGATTGAGTCCAGCCCTGCCAAGGCCACCACCACCTCATGCCCCTCAGCACCCCAGTTTTGAGTCTTCCCAACCCCTCCAGGGATGAGGGCTCCAGCCCTGCCCTGGGCAGCCTGGGCCAGGGCCTGAGGAGCCTTTCCAGGGAGGAATTGTTCCCATTCTCCATTCCAAACCTCCCCTGGTGCAGCCTGAGCTCATTTCCTTTTGTTTCCTCACTTCTTGATCCCAGCCAAGAGCTGGCTGAGGGTGAGGCTGCTGCTTCCTTAGGAAGAAATGGCCAGAGATGGCCTTGAACTGGTGACACTGGTGGCCCTGTGGTGGCTTTTCCTCAGGAGCAGAACACCCCAGGAGGTGGCTCTGCCCTGCAGTGCTGCTTTCTCCTTTTCCAAAGGGTTGGGAAGCTCCTGCTCTAAAACAAGGGATTTAAAGCTGAGTACCAGGGTGATGGAGGGAACAAAGCCCTGGAGCAGCAGGACACATCAAGAATGGGGTTTTTCCTCCCAAATACACCAGGAATGGGATTTTTTCCTGCAGAAAATGCCATAAATTGGATTGTTTTTCCCCCAGGACACACCAGGAATAAGGCTTTTCCTCCAGGACACACCAAGAACAGGGTTGGTTTTCCCACAGGACACACAAAAAATTAATTCCCCCTCCCCAGAACACCAGAAGTGGGATGTTTCCTCCAGGACACACCAGGAATGGCATTTTTCCCCACAGAAAACTCCAGAAATGGGATATTTTTTAGTCTTGGGACACACCATAAATGGGATTTTTTTCCCCCCAGGACACACCAGGAATGTTGGAGTCTTTTTCACCTGTATTCCTGCCCTTCCAAGGGTCTCCACTGTGCAAACACTGAGACTTTCTCCTTCTCTCCTGTTTTTTTTTCAGGTTCCTGATGCTGTAGGAAGCTCCCCAGGTCCTTCCCTCTCTGGTAGGAGGAGTTCTCACCTCTCCTTTCCTTCTCCTGCAGCCACCAACGTGGAGACAACTGAAGCAACTTCAGACAAAGAGGCTGAGCCCGAGGAGCCCCAGGAGAAACCAAAACCCCAAGGGGCTCCAAAATTAGAAGAGGAAGAGCAGGACCTAAAGGTACAGAGCTGGAGAGGTGGGGGGGTGGGATCCAGCCCACCCAGGGGGCTCTGGGCAGAGTGAGGGGGGCAGCTCCAGCCCCCTGTCCTTTCTCCAGCTGGCAGCAAAGCTCTGGAAACATTTTTAAAAAATAAAGAGGATGTTGGGGGGAGGGATAAAGCCCAGAAGTGGTGATGAGGGAGGGCAAACACTTCCCCCTCTGTGTCCAGGGGCTCCTGGTGACATTTTTTAAGTCATTAAATGCAAACTTGGGGGATTTTTCTGATGGATTTTCTCTCCCATCCTTGCTTTGCTCCTGTGGCTGCAGCTGAGCCATCCCCAGAGCCCTTTCCCCAGCTCCAGGTGACTCTTCCCCAGGAGCTGTGACTGTGAAGAGATTTTTTTGAGTTTTTTTCCTGATTTTCCACTCATTTTTGTGACCCTGAGAGAAATCTGGCTCCTGATTCTCTGCCTTTCCCTTCCAAATGTTGTCACCTCCCCGTGCCAGCTGGTTCACACGTGGGGAATCACTGCCTCCTGCTAAAACCCAGGTGGAAACCTGCCCTCCAGCCCTGCCCTCGTTATCCACCACTTAATTAAGTTCCCTGCTGTGCAGGGGATGAGTTTTGTGACACCTTCACCACCTCCAAGGATTTTTGGGGTGGGATGATCCCTGCCCCAACCCTCAGCACATCCCCTCCCTCAGCCTGCTCCATGGTTTCAGCTCATTTATTTCTACCAAAACAAACCCCAAACCAACAAAACCCAAGCCTGCAGGAGGGAGATGACTGCTGAAATCTTGTCCCTTGGGTTGTCCTCTCCTGTCCCCCTTGCTCTTGTCCCTTCCTGGGCGACCAGGAAGCTCAGTGCTGCCAGAGGTGGGGATGCCCATGGTGGGGCAGGGATGGGGGTAACCTCTTGTTCTGCCAGCTCCATCTCTGCCCTCCAGCCCTGCCCTCGTTATCCACCACTTAATTAAGTTCCCTGCTGTGCAGGGGATGAGTTTTGTGACACCTTCACCACCTCCAAGGATTTTTGGGGTGGGATGATCCCTGCCCCAACCCTCAGCACATCCCCTCCCTCAGCCTGCTCCATGATTTCAGCTCATTGATTTCTACCAAAAAAAAGACCAAAACAAACCCCAAACCAACAAAACCCAAGCCTGCAGGAGGGAGATGACTGCTGAAATCTTGTCCCTTGGGTTGTCCCCTCCTGTCCCCCTTGCTCTGGTCCCTTCCTGGGGGACCAGGAAGCTCAGTGGTGCCAGAGGTGGGGACGCCCATGGTGGGGCAGGGACGTGGCTTTGTTGGGATGGGGGTAACCTCTTGTTCTGCCAGCTCTCTGCTTTGCAGGAGATCCAGCAGCTCCTGCCACGCCGCTGAGGGATCTTCCCTGCCTCCTCCACAGCCACCTTAATTCTGGAATTAATTATTTCCTTACCTCAGGCTCTCCCCTAGGGTTGGCTGCCCAACCCCTCCCTCTCTCTGCAGACAGACGCCGCGGCGTTGGCTTTGGGGACCTTCCAAAGCTGCTTCTGAGGAGCAAAATGGGGGGAGAAAAAGTACAGTTTTAGACCCCTCCTCAAAGAAATGGGGATCCAGGCACCCACCCTGGATCTTCACTGGGTCACTCTCAGGGCGGGAGCTGCTTCCCTTCCCAAAAACTGTCACATGTCCCCAAATTGGAGGTCTGACTCCTGTGGGACACGGGGTGGCCGAACTCAAGTGTAGACACAGCCAACACCACCCCTCTGGTGCTTCCCAGCTTACTTCCTCTGGAAAGCAACAATTCCTGAGTCTGATACGAACATCCCAGCCCTTTTCCTCTGGGAAAACAGCTCCAGGATCCCATTGAAACCTTCCCACCCTGCCCAGGGCTCTGCTGTGGCTCCCACTCCCGGGGCAGACGCAGCCCATGTCCTCCTCCAGAGCAGGGAAGGAGCTGCAGGAAGGTTCAGCACCACCTTCTGTGGCTACGGGGGGAGCTCTGCTCCCACCAACCCCATCCCAGGGGTGGGTAACAGGGGTGACAGAGCCCTTCAGGGTGACAGAGCCCTTCAGGGTGACAGATCCCAAATCCTGTTCGCCGGGGGAAAAGGCTGCAGCGGCGGCCGCCCGGGAACGCTCCCCATGGGCACCTCTTTGACTCTTCCCTTTTCTTCCCTGGCAGTTTCAGATTGGAGAGCTGGCAAACACTCTGACCAGTAAGCTGGAATTCCTGGGAATCAACAGACAATCTATCTCCAACTTCCACCTGTTGCTGTTGCAGACAGAGGTAACCAAAGCCTTCGCCTTCTGTTCCGAAGCGGATTCTCAGATCCTCTCAGCCCCTTCCTTTTCCTCAGCACCTCCCCTTGAGTCCTGGTGCCATGAAGGGATAAAAAAAAACCAAACAAAAACCCAAAACCTTTTTCTGGAGCTGGTGTCCTGTGGCAGCTCCCCTCAGTGGTTCCCCTTCCCCCTGGTTCTTGCCCTCTAGACCCGCATTGCAGACTGGAGGGAAGGTGCTCTCAATGGAAACTACCTCAAACGCAAACTCCAAGATGCAGCCGAACAGCTAAAACAATACGAAATAAACGCCACCCCTAAAGGCTGGTCCTGCCACTGGGACAGGTACGCCCTCTCCTACCTTTCCTCACCTTTCATCCTCTGACATCTCAGACATGATTTGTGACCATCAACCCACCAACCCGACGAGACCGTTGGCGCCGTTTTGTATCCCCGGGAGACTGAGAGCGGCTTCGGTGGTAGCGGTGCTGGGGCAGGCAGAGAAACCAGCCCGGCACTGGCACCCTAAATAAATAAATACATAAATGATTTAAAAAATACAAATATAAAATAAAATAAACCTGCTGGAGGAGGAGAAGGAGGAGGATGCAAACGGAGCGCTCAGCGCTTGGAGACGGAGCTGCAGATGATCCCTGACTGGACAGAGCTGGTGGAAGCAAAGCGCTGCGGAGGGCGGGCCTGGGGGGTCGCGCATGCGAGAGCTCTGTGAACTTTGCAGGATCTCTGGATCAACTCTTCTGACCAACAGCTCTGCCAAAGGACAAACCCCACCAGCCCGCCGGAACGAAGAACAAGATTTCTGTCTCCTGCCAGCAGGTCAGACCCAAACATTTCTTTGTCTTTTCGTTTTATTTGGTTTTGACTCTGGCTTGGTTTTTCTGTTGTTTGAAATCTTTGCTCTTTTGTTTTTCAGCTCCCAGATCCGCTCCCTCTCTCTAGCATTCACTGTGTGTGTTTTTGACACCCGAGAGTATCATAAAAGCGACCTCCAACCACGGGGTAGGGGGGCAGCCTCTTGCCTCCGTCGGGCTGTTCCCCCGTTGCCTCATTCTCAGTGTGGTGGGGGGGTGACTTTTTGGCCACCCCTCGGCTGAAAAGTTCCCCCAAGGTTTGAGTGTTGGACGTCGCTCTGCTGCCTGCTGGCTTTTCGCAGCCCCCTCCCTCTTGAGGAGAGAGAGAGGAGGAGGGGAGGGGGTTTTGTTCAGGGCGACAGTTCACTCAGCCAGCAAGTGCAAAACAAAAAGAGAACAGGAAAAAAACCACAAAAAAATACACTACAGAAAAAAAAAAAATAAATTGAGCTTTGAGCCAGCCAGCTCGGGGCTGTTTTTTCCTCCAAGTTGTTTGGGAGAGCAGCAACAAGAGGGTCTTTCCCCTGCGAGAGCACAGAGCTGTCGTGGGCCAGGCCCACCTGGGAGTGGTGTGTGAGGTGGTCGGGGGGGAGAATCTAAAGCCCCCCCTTCTCTCTCCTGTGATTTAGGGAGCATAGACGCTATTTCTATGTTAACGAGCGCTCGGGAGAGTCGCAGTGGGAATTCCCTGACGGGGAGGAGGAAGAGGAAGGAGAGCGGAACGCCGAGAGGAAAAACGAGGGTCCTGCTCAGCCCCCCCCCAAGGAGAAAGGAGAACGCCCCGGGGACACCACCCAGAGACCTGCAGGTACAGCCCGGAGGGGGGGGCCTGGCCCTAAAATGGGGGCACAAACCTAAAATGGGGATCCTGATCCTAAAAGGGGGTCACAACACTAAAATTGGGATCCTGATCCTAAAAGGGGGTCGCAACCGTAAAATGGGTTCACAACACTGAAATTGGGATCCTAATCTAAAAGGGTTTGCAGCCCTTAAATGGGATCCCAGCCCTTAAATGGGATCCCAACCCTTAAATGGGATCCCAGCCCTTAAATGGGATCCCAGCCCTTAAATGGGATCCCAGCCCTTAAATGGGATCGCAGCCCTTAAATGGGATCCCAGCCCTTAAATGGGATCCCAACTCTTAAATGGGATCCCAGCCCTTAAATGGGATCCCAGCCCTTAAATGGGATCCCAGCCCTTAAATGGGATCCCAGCCCTTAAATGG